>NC_060903.1:1740000-1812500 GCF_014805685.1 Silurus meridionalis
CTCTCTCTCTCTATCTCATATTCTTTCTCTTTCTCTCTCTCCTTCTCTCTCTGCAGAATGTATATCTCACCATCAGTAAACCGCTGAGTTTGTTAACACTGTCTTAATATTTTTTTGTCTGTACATCGTTTCCTGTCTCTCTTCCAAACATCCTTATCTTCTTCATCCCTCTCTTTGTTGAGCGTTAAAGCTTGTCTCCGCTTTGATTCACAGGTTTCTCTACTGTCTCCTCTCTTCTCAGCATGAAATTGCCCATGTGTAGTCAGTTCCATGAAGATCTGCTTTACATGGGTTGGAAGTGTGTAGAAGATCTTGAGCTCTCCTGCTATAACCCTCCTGCTATAAGGCCTCCTACATCAGACTTTTCTACCACCCTTGTAGCTGAATGAATCTCCAAAAAATCTAGTGGAACATCTTCCCAGAAGAGTGGAGCTCATTATAACAGTGAATGAATACTACATGTGGAATGAGATGTTCAATAAGAAGCATATAGCAATCTAACATTCAGGTGTCCACAAACTTTTGCAGAATAATGCAAGTGTGTGTGTGTGTGTGTGTGTGTGTGTGTGTGTGTGTGTAAATACAGACTTTGGGAACAAACCAGACAAGAGAAGTGATCAAATGTAAATACATTGAAAAAGTGTGTCAGACTGTAATGGGAAAATAATCAGCTGGGTAACCGTGACTCCGCCCCTTTTTCATTTTCCACTGTTTATTATTTTCCTCTTACAGTAGAATTTTACGTTCTGATCCGAACACGATTAATTTCTCAGCCTCTGCTTTTGTCTCTGAGTTTGTAAGCCAGTGTTGTCAGTTAGCATTAGCGGCTATGACAGGAAGCAGGAAGTGCAGAGATGGTAGTTAATAAAAAAAGCCCTGTAATCCTCATGGCTGCCTGCTCAACGCTGGAAACTGTCCATCAACATCGGAGGAAAAGCAATAAAATATAGACGAATGGATGAGAAACGGAGTGGAATCTGATCTGTTTGAGGCTGATTTTCATTCTTAGCATCCGAATGCTGCTCCTTCCTGTCAAGGGCAGCGTTTTATTTTTATTTTTTCCCGTGTCTCAGAACCCTGGCGAGAGATAGACTGTAATTGATGCAATTTTGGGCTCGGGCAATTTTCTCTTTGCTTCGCTCGAGACGTGACAGAGAGGAAAAAAAATCATGCCTTTTCTGGATCTCCTGCTGACGGCGAAAAGGCTCACACACACACACACACACACACACACACACCTGAGGGTCAAGCTAATCTGTTCCTCAGCTGATTCACACACTAGCAACAGGTTTGCTAATCAGCTTAGCTGTTTACCGCTACTGTTGGGAATCTACGATCTGATTGGTCGAGTTGTTGGGGAAGTGGTTAAAGTGGTGGACTTCTAATCAGAAGGTTGTGAGTTCAAAACCCAGCGCCACCTATCTGCCATTGCTGGGCCCTTGGAGCAAGGCCCTTAACCCTCAACTGCTCAAGTTGTATAAATGAGATCAAGTCATGGGTTCCTACGTTACTGTTTCTATAGCAGCAGATTTTCAAGGATATACCGAACTGATTTTTTTTTAATGGAAGGAGTCTCCGGAGTCTGAGGTACAACCAAAAATTCTTCAGGACAGACGAGTTATTCCGTATTCATTACAGTAACTGCAAGAAAGCGAATAAAAAAAACATCTTGCGAGGCTAGGTAACTAGAAACGGATAAAAAATATGACGTTCGTGTTCCTCCAACAGCAGGTCCTCCTTATTCCTCATGTAAAGGAAGGAATATCGTCCTTACAGAGGAACCAATGACTAGCATGATGAGTCAGCACTATTTACTCTCCCCACACACACACACACACACACACACACACACACACACACACACACACACACACACACACAGTTAGCAAGCGACGGTACTTACTTTTATTTTTTATGAGCGAAGCTTTTACAATATAACAAGTGAAAGTGGGGGAGAGGGAGAGAAGAGAGTGAGAGAGGGTGAGATAACGTGACAGAGAGAGAGATAGAGATAGAGAGAGAAGGGGAGGAGAAAAAGGGAAATGCAGAGAGATAGGGAAAAAATAAGAGAGAAAGAAGAGATTTAGATGAGAGGGAAAAAGGGAAAGAGAAGATATAGAGAGGAGAGGGAGAGATAGAGAGAAGAAGGAGAGAGAGAGAGAGAGAGAGAGAGAGAGAGAGAGAGAGAGAGAGAGAGAGAGAGAGAAAGGAAAAGACAGATTTAATAAAGGAGTGATTGTAAAGAAAAAGAGTTCCACACTATCTGGCTGAAAAGTATTGGGACACCCGAGTTTTCCAGCAATATGTGGTTCCTCCCCAAACTGGACCACAAAGTTGGAGGCGCACAATTCTTTAGAAGGTCATCGGATGTTGTAGCATGAAATTTCTCCTTTACTTTGAGCTGTGAGACCCAAACCTGTTCCAGCATGACAATACACCTGTGCAGAAACCCATCTCTATGAAGATCTGCTTTACATGGGTTTAAAGTGTGTGGAAGATCTCCTGCTTTAGAGCTCCAACCCTGTTGAACACCTTTTAGATGAATATGAACGCTGACTGCACCCCAGACCTCCTCACCTTCTCATCTACATCACTACCTGATTTTACTAACCGTGTAGCTGAATAACCAAAATATTTAGAGGAACATCTTTCCAGAAGAGTGGAGATTATACCAGTAAATAGGGACTAAATGTGGAATGGGATGTTCAGAAGAAGCACATAGCAAACATGCTCAGGTGTCTACAAATAAGACACACAATGAATTGCACACACATATAGACACACACACTCACACACACACTACATTGCATCTAAGTTACTTTATCTAACACACACACACACACACACACACACACACACACACACACACACCACAAAGCATCTATAAGCTACTTTACCCAACACACACACACACATGCACACACACACACACACACACACTGACTGCATTGTTTCATTAAGCTACTTTAACTAACACACACATACATACACACACACACACACACACACACACACAATATTGAATTGTATCAATCAGATACTTTACACACACACACACACACACACACACACACACACACACTATTGAATTGTATCAATCAGATACTTTACCCAACACACACACACACATACACACACAATATTGAACTGTATCAATCAGATACTTTACCAAGCACACACACACACACACACACACACACACACACACACACACACACACTTCAGTGCTCAGATACAATAGAAACAGAAAGGTTTCTGGATCTTACCGCAGAAAACGGACGGAACCGGGCTGTGTTTCGGCATCTCCGCGCGCGCTCACAGCTCTACATAGCCACACACACACACACACACACACACACACACACACACACACACAGAGACGCGGCGTGAGTGTGTCGGGTTTATAGAGATTTAATCCTCAAGAACGTCAGACTCCGGACTGCGGCGCGCGCTCTCTGTCTTACTCTCGCTCTCGGTGCGCACACACGCGCGCACTTCAACAACAACAACAACAACAACAACAGCAATAATAATAATAATAATAATAATAATAATAATAATATTAATAATAATAAAAAAAAAAAAAAAATAATAATAATAATAATAGATTTTTGAACTTGGGAAAATCAGCATGGACCCTGTGGTCCTCTGCAGGACTGTGCATGTTTTTCTTTCTATGCTGTTACACTGCACACACACACACACACACACACACACACACACACTTCTGTTTCTGGCATTTGCACTATTAAATGCGTTCTTCATTGATCTCAGGCAGTCTGGAGGAGGAGAATGAGTGAGAAGGAGGTTGTGTGGTGTAACAGTTTCCTCTACATGAGACAATCAACTGTTTATTTTATTTTATTTATAAGAATTATAGTTTTCTGTAGACAAGAAAAGTCGTTTAATACTCAAATTAAAACTCGAATGAGGAAATGAGTATAAACTCTAGGTGAGTTTT
The DNA here is from genome assembly GCF_014805685.1 of Silurus meridionalis. NCBI lineage: Eukaryota > Metazoa > Chordata > Actinopteri > Siluriformes > Siluridae > Silurus > Silurus meridionalis. The sequence goes on from NC_060903.1 coordinate 1,743,962, forward strand.
ATTACTGCGTCTTTTGACGCCATCTACTGTTTCTGACCCTCTGTTTCTCTCAGTCTTCCTCATTTTCAGTCTTAAGTAGAAGTGCAGATTCTCATGTTTTATAATTCTCGGGTAAAAGATGAAGTACTGACTATAATTTTTTTACTAAAGTGAAAGTAAAAAAGTTTGGGCTTTGACATGTACTTAAGTAAAAAGAAGCCGTTACTTCTTATTCTTTTGGCTTCTCCCATTAGGGGGCGCCACATACCCCCTGTCATCTACATCTGCCTCTTTCACACCAACTACCTGCATGTCTTCTCTCACCACATCCATAAACCTCCTCTTTGGTCTTCCTCTTTTCCTCCTTCCTGGTGTCTCCATCCTCAGCATTCTCCTACTGATATACCCCATGTCCCTCCTCTGCACATGTCCAAACCATCTCAATCTCACCTCCCTCACCTTGTCTCCAAAACGTCCTACATGCACTGTCCCTCTAATAAACTCATTTCTAATCCTGTCCATCATCATCAGCCCCAATGAACATCTCAACATCTTCAGCTCTGCTACCTCCAACTCCACCTCCTGTCTTTTACTCAATGCCACTGTCTCTAAACCATACAACATCTCAGGTCTCACCACAGTTCTATAAACAAAAAAGAACCCTTTACTTTTAGTGTCAGTAACTGGACCTCATGTCATATTAATATTAGAGTTGCCAATCGATTAAAACATTTAATCCTGAATAATCACACAAATGTCGTGAGTTCAATTCATTTTTATTTGTAACATTGTCTTAAAGCAGGAAAAACTACACGAGATGGCAATAAGGAAGAAACCTTAAGAGGAACCAGACTCAAGATGGAACCTCATCCTCATCTGGGTTGCATTTATTACAGATAAACAATGTTGAGGTGCAGTGATGGAGATCAGATGCAAACTGTAGTCCTGAATCAGTGGAGAAGATTGTTGATATTAACTACAGTCCAAATCCAAATCCTTAAAGCTCCTGTTCTTACTACTGATTAGAAACATCCCCAGCTGCACAGAGTGGCTTTAAATCGAAGAAAACACCATCCAGAGGCAGAGCAGGACTTACGATTAATCGCACATTTTTTTATCTGTTAATTTGTACCGTAAATTAACACTTATCCTGTTTTTTACAGACAAAATATTCTTTTAAAGTGATTATGGTGTTTTAAATGACATAAATCATGCAGTCACCAAATGGAACTGTTGCTATGTTTCCACACGGACGGTTAATGAGGTGATACCGGAGAAACTTTACCCCTTCTAACATACATATGGATTACAGAATCAAAGAATATTTTTATGTTTAAAAGTAGACATTTTGAGCTTTTTAATCATATATTTATTATGTCTGTGTAAATATTCACTGAGATTCAGGTTGTTTAATTTATGTGTCTGTGAAGAACGGAGAGAGAGAGCCGGCAGAGAGCGCCCCCTGTCTGTTTTCTTTATTTTACAAAAGCACAGCGTTTTGTTGTTATTATGAGTTTATACAAATACAAGTAGACCCTTTACAGATTTGATTAATATATTGCTCTTATTTGTACGATCAGAAAACACAGTAAGTTCGTTTCGACGTTATGAGGAAAAAATGACACAAAACGCGCCTGTGCAGTTGTCGACCCCCAGAGGGCAATTGTGTGCATCATGTCGGATTTTGGTGCTGATTTGAGATTTCGTAAAATCGGTAAAACAAATAATTACTGATTAAAAATAAATTTTCGGAGATGTTTATTAGTATTAATTAGTATTAATTAATTTAGCATTTTTTATATTTGCACTTCACACATTCATGCTCCACACTGACGTTAAAATGTAACATAAAAGTCATAGACCAAAAAAACACTAATTTATAAATGAGAAGATTTTCAATAACAAAAAGTAAAATGATTATGAAATGCTTAAATGTATAAATGCAAGTTAAGGCATCTATATCAACTCATCTATAGAAATGAAACTAACAATCTAAAAGCAAAGCTGATTTTTAGGATGTAAATCTGATTTAATGATCATTTGTGTGGAAATGAATTGAAATAAAAAGTAAATCCTCCTTTAGCAGACTCTCGGCTCATCAGTGTGTCCAACAGGAACGTCTCCACGAACAAAGAGCTACAAAAGAAAATAATTTAGTTGTTTAATAAGAAAGGAGATGTTGCACTAATCTAACTAGCACTAATTAATAATAATGATAATATATTTGCGTTGGCGTCTGATAAAACAAAATAATAAGAAGAATCAGTTTAAACACACCTGCACTCACTCAAATCAGCTCTTATCCAAAAAACTGTTTGATCAATTTTTCGACATCGTTTTTTTTCTCCTGTAAAAAGTAGACATACATGCACACAAACAGTATCTTTATATTATGGTATTATATTTATTACATTATGGTAAAGTTTTAAAATGACCATATTACCTTCAGTTCTTTTCCATAAATAAGTTCCAAAGCAAAATGAATACAGTTGTATTTTACAAGATTGTAGTCTTTAAGATTTCTCATTGCTTCATCAACTCTGTCTTGGAAAGAGTCTGAGATTCCCATCTTCAGCCTATAAATTGCATACTGAACTGGGACAAGAACTGAACTGGGACAAGAACTGAACTGGGACAAGAACTGAACTGGGACAAGAACTGAACTGGGACTGGAACTGGAACTGGGACAAGAACTGAACTGGGACAAGAACTGAACTGGGACAAGAACTGAACTGGGACAAGAACTGAACTGGGACAAGAACTGAACTGGGACAAGAACTGAACTGGGACAAGAACTGGAACTGGGACAAGAACTGGAACTGGACACAGAAGCCCCTGAGCTGATGGTTGAAATTGATCCAATACTATTTGCTAGTGAAAAGAAACAATTTTGTGAGCTTACATAATGTGCATTTAATAATTATCACTATAATAGAATTATAATATTTGTTGAAATTCAGAGTTGGGTTATGCAGTGAAGTGAATTTTCTAAACTCCACATTCAGATGATTAAAATCATGTGTGAAATTCACAGCTTTAAAGATCACTGATTTTCTTTGAGTATCAGTGTTTATGGTTTTCATTAACATCCAGATCACCATCTTTAAACCCCAAAATATCAGAGTAGAAACTGCTGACTAAAGAAGAAAATAGTTTTGTTAATCTTTGTAATATGATGTGACAAAATAGCAGGGACAAAAAATTACTATCATTTATTATTATAATTCTGTACTACTGATTAATATTGTCATTTATGGATGTAATATTAAATTCAAATGCATTCTTTAACATTTAAGACCAATATTAAACTAATATTAAAATAAATGTGAGAAATATAAGGTTCATTTCAGCATGATATATTGTGATTACATCATCAGACTGTGCTGGATTTAATGCTGAGCCTGATGCACATAACTCTTATATAACATCTGAGCAGTGCTTCAGTCCTTTCAGTAAAAATAAATCTGTGAGTTTAGTTACAAAAAAATACAACACGGCCTGTAATTCCTGCATGAAATCCTCACTGCACACTCAACTCTGAATCACACAATATACATTTTTTTATATTATTTAATATCATTTGTGCTAAAACAAAAAGTACAGCTCTACAGTTACTGAAACATTCTAAAGATATTTAGAATTGTACCCATTAATTGAATAATCTCTGGTCCCTTTTCACTGCAGCACACTCCAGCATGGTAGTATCCATATCCAAATATTCCACATTGCACAAGAAACAGGTCTCCTACTTTAGCATTTCCACTGTATTCATCAGAGAATTTTTTGACAACTTTGAAGCCCTTTGGTTTAGACCAATTGGCAATCTTCATACAGTCTGATACAGTTGGCTGAAAAAAATATTTTTATATATATATATATATATATATATATATATATATTAGTTATGCCTGATCAGTGTACATTATATATAGTACAGTTTGACACTTTGACCACAGTTTTGACATGTTCACTGAGGGTGTACTTACTTCTTTTGCCAGTTATTTGGACAATTGATTGCACATTGATACTCTAAATATGAAAATACATCCATATTCATTTTAATAGTATTGTCCCTTGGGAAGAAACCAAAATGCACTTTTGTGAGATACTGTGTGTGTGTGTGTGTGTGTATGTGTGTGTGTGTGTGTGTGTGTGTGTGTGTGTGTGTATATATATATATATATATATATATATATATATATATATATATATATATATATATATAAAATCCTATTGATGGAAATGGATTATTTTACCTCCAAATGAACATCGAGAAGCTCCATGACAAACTCAACACTGTTGTATTGTGAAAATTTGTTTTCTGTAATTCTGCTCAGTGCTTCAGCAACATTTTCTTGGAATGACTGTGGAATTCCCTCCCTCTTCCTATAAACTGCAAATCTCCTCCCTCCAGTAAAGCTTTCCACATTTACCCTGATTACTTCTGTACTGCTGAACAATCCTCCTAAACACAGATGATGGATAAGAAATGAACATCACACCACAGTTATAGATCACAGTTACAGAGCACAGCTATAGATCACAGTTATAGATCACACTTATAGATCACAGTTATAGATCACAGCTATAGATCACAGCTATAGATCACAGTTATAGATCACAGCTATAGATCACAGTTATAGATCACAGTTATAGATCACAGCTATAGATCACAGTTATAGATCACAGCTATAGATCACAGTTATAGATCACAGCTATAGATCACAGTTATAGATCACAGTTATAGATCACAGCTATAGATCACAGTTATAGATCACAGCTATAGATCACAGTTATAGATCACAGCTATAGATCACTTATAGATCACACTTATAGATCACAGTTATAGATCACAGCTATAGAGCACAGCTATAGATCACAGTTATAGATCACACTTATAGATCACAGTTATAGATCACAGCTATAGATCACAGTTATAGATCACAGCTATAGATCACAGCTATAGATCACAGTTATAGATCACAGCTATAGATCACACTTATAGATCACAGTTATAGATCACAGCTATAGATCACAGTTATAGATCACAGCTATAGATCACTTATAGATCACACTTATAGATCACAGTTATAGATCACAGCTATAGATCACAGTTATAGATCACACTTATAGATCACAGCTATAGATCACAGTTATAGATCACAGCTATAGATCACAGTTATAGATCACAGTTATAGATCACAGCTATAGATCACAGTTATAGATCACAGCTATAGATCACAGTTATAGATCACAGCTATAGATCACAGTTATAGATCACAGTTATAGATCACAGCTATAGATCACAGTTATAGATCACAGCTATAGATCACAGTTATAGATCACAGTTATAGATCACAGCTATAGATCACAGTTATAGATCACAGCTATAGAGCACAGCTATAGATCACAGTTATAGATCACAGTTATAGATCACAGCTATAGATCACAGTTATAGATCACAGCTATAGATCACAGCTATAGATCACAGTTATAGATCACAGCTATAGATCACACTTATAGATCACAGTTATAGATCACAGCTATAGATCACAGTTATAGATCACAGCTATAGATCACAGTTATAGATCACAGTTATAGATCACAGCTATAGATCACAGTTATAGATCACAGCTATAGATCACAGTTATAGATCACACTTATAGATCACAGTTATAGATCACAGCTATAGATCACAGTTATAGATCACAGCTATAGATCACAGTTATAGATCACAGTTATAGATCACAGCTATAGATCACAGTTATAGATCACAGCTATAGATCACAGTTATAGATCACAGTTATAGATCACAGTTATAGATCACAGCTATAGATCACACTTATAGATCACAGTTATAGATCACAGCTATAGATCACAGTTATAGATCTGTACAGTACGTTTGGAAACACAGAGTATTTAATGGACACATGTACGTTCCTTTTGTTTCTCTGTAACAAACTCGGTAAAAGACAAAAAACAATCAAGAATGTGAGATTGAATGAGTGGAAATTTCTGTGAATCCAAATAGAACATTTGGATTCACACACACACACACACACACACACACACACACACACACACACACACACACACAGTGTTAGCTTTACATATTTTATTTCTGTATTTGTCTCATGATATGATGAGATAAATAACTATTACACACCCATTTTCAGCTGCATGATCTGTCCATCTAAGTAGACTCCAGCTTTGTGGGTTTTTTTCAGATTCTTCCACAATGAAGACATCTCCATTTATTTTATCTTGTGTAAATTCCTCATTGTATTTTTTAACACATATGAACCCTGGTTTTGGATCGTTCATCGTGAAGGACTCCTTTGATTCTGCCTAGAAAATCACCAATGATAAAAACTTTTTTAATTCAGAGCAGTAAAAAAGAAGTGCATTTCAGTGATATTTGTAATTTAACCTTTTCTCATTTCCTGAATGTGCATTAAAGACAAAATTATATTTCATTTCTTTTATTAAATGTAAGGATCATGGACAAAGACTTTACATGTCCCATAAGCTACAGCACATATCACACCCGTACACACTGAATGTGAGATTAAACCAGAGGATTTTAAATTAAAAGCTGTATTTAGTTTGTATGTGTAACTGTATGACTGATGTGCTTCTGCTGTTTTTCTGTTTACAGGAAATATGTTTCTGATTCAGATGCATGAGAGGATGTGGTTTTGTCTCGTCTTCACATTGCATGTACATTTCTTTCTCCCCACTGTGTGCAAATAACATTCCATCTTTTACTTTAGTCTTTAATCATAGAATTATAAATGATAAAATAAATAATATATTTCTGATATATATTAGTATATATTATATATTATAATAATTAAAACATATCTATTTTTAAACTATTCAGATTCAGTTTATATAAAATATTAATGTAAAATAAACACGTGTTTTAGCACTTTAGTCTGTACCTTTAATCTTCCTCATTTCAGATCTGTGTTTAATCTTTACATACAATTTGGATGAAATCCACATTAAATTCTGATTTTACAAAGTAAAAAACATCAGTTAATTTAGTTAAAGTCAATTTTTCTCCTTATTGAAATTGACATCTAGTAAAAGACCACAATCACAACAAGAAAACAAAGACAATCACCATTATTGTAATTCAGCACTTTTCACTGTGGAAAACTTCACACACACACAATACAGAAGATCTGAATAAATTATAATAATAACAATAAGAAAAAGAGGAAGAAGAAATGATTGTAAAATTATTTAAGTGTAAAGTATAATTTTCACTCCACCTATCTCTGCTGTCGGGTCTTTCTGTGGAGCTTCTTATCATGTGAAAATGAAACTAAGATGATGTATCTGCAGTCATTAAGAATTCCGTTTATGCAATGTAATGTCCACAAGGCGGCGCCTTCACACTTAAATGTGTATTTATTTCGGTTATTTTTGGTTAGTTGTTAAGTTCGTTTTTCGACGTTATGAGGAAAAAATGACACAAAACGCGCCGGTGAGGTTTTCGACCCCCAGAGGGCAATTGTGTGCATCATGTCGGATTGGTGCTGATTTGAGACTTGGTTTAATTACTGATTAAAAATTTATTTTCGGAGGAGTTTATTAGGGTTTTTTTTTATATCTGAGTAAAGAAAGGACCTCGTGAATGAACACGTTGTGCTGAAGGTTTTAATTTCGTGTTTTTTACATTTGCACTTCACACATTCATGCTCCACACTGACATGTTGAAATTTAACATAAAAATCATAGATCAAAAAAACACTAATTTATAAATGAGAAGATTATCAATAATAAAAAGTAAAATGATTATGAAATGCTTAAATGTATAAATGTTCAAAATAAACTCAAATCATGATAAAATAAAAGTAACATCATCATAAACCCACGTCTCAGTTTAAAATGCTAAGAATTAAACAAGAAGACAATCAATAATTAAACTGATTTTAAATATAATTTTAAAAAAGCAGCTCTGATTTTTTTATCTATAGAAATGAAACTAACAATCTAAAAGCAAAGCTGATTTTAAGGATGTAAATCTGATTTAATGATCATTTGTGTGGAAATGAATTGAAATAAAAAGTAAATCCTCCTTTAGCAGACTCTCGGCTCATCAGTGTGTCCAACAGGAACGTCTCCACGAACAAAGAGCTAAAAAAAGAAAACAACTTAGTTGTTTAATAAGAAAGGAGATGTTGCACTAATCTAACTAGCACTAATTAATAATAATGATAATATATTTGCGTTGGCGTCTGATAAAACTAAATGATAAGAAGAATCAGTTTAAACACACCTGCACTCACTCAAATCAGCTCTTATCCAAAAAACTGTTCAATCAAGTTTTCAGCATCATTTTCTTTCTTCTGTAAAAAGTAGACATACATGCACACAACCAGTATCTTTATATATTAATTAATTATTCATATAATTAATATTATATAATTAGTATTAAAACATTATGGTAAAGTTTTAAAATGACCACATTACCTCCAGTTCTTTTCCATAAATAAGTTCCAAAGCAAAATGAATACAGTTGTAGCTTAAAAGCTTGTATTTATTCATTTTGCTCATTGCTTCATCAACTCTGTCTTGGAAAGAGTCTGAGATTCCCATCTTCAGCCTATAAATTGCATATTTGCTGCCTGAGGAGAACCCATTAATGTACACTTTGTTCACAAGACCTGGGCAGGGAATGGAACTGGAACTGGACACAGAAGCCCCTGAGCTGAAGTTTGAAAATGATCCACTACTATTTGCTAGTGAAAAGAAACAATTTTGTGAGCTTACATAATGTGCATTCAATAATTATCACTATGATAGAATTATAATATTTGTTGAAATTCAGAGTTGGGTTATGCAGTGAAGTGAATTTTCTAAGCCACAAATTTAGATGATTGAAATCACATGTGAAAAACACAGCATCAAAGATCACTGATTTGCTTTGAGTATCAGTGTTTATGGTTTTCATTAACATCCAGATCACCATCTTTAAACCCCAAAATATCAGAGTAGAAATTGTCGACTGAAGAAGAAAATAGTTTTTTTTTATCTTTGTAATATGATGTGACAAAATAGCAGGGATAAAAAATTACTATAATTTAAAAATAAGATGAATTTAAAGTTATTCTGTGATGTGGTTGAGGTAACTTGACATGCATGGTAAACTGTATGTCTGCCTCTAGTGGTGAAGCGTGGAAATACAACTGAATAGAAATCCATATTATCCAGTATTACTGATTAATATTGTCATTTATGGATGTAATATTGAATTCAAATGCATTCTTTACCATTGAAGACCAATATTAAGTAGTAATATTAAAATAAATGTGAGAAATATAAGGTTCATTTCAGCATGATATATTGTGATTACATCATCAGACAGTGCTGGATTTAATGCTGTGCCTGATGCACATAACTCTTATATAACATCTGAGCAGTGCTTCAGTCCTTTCAGTAAAAATAAATCTGTGAGTTTAGTTACAAAATAAATCTGTACAACACGGCATGTAATTTCTGCATGAAATCCTCACTGCACACTCAACTCTGAATCACACAATATACATTTTTTTATATTATTTGATATCATTTGTGCTAAAAAAAAGTACAGCTCTACAGTTACTGAAACATTCTAAAGTTATTTAGAAATGTACCCATGAATTGAATAATCTCTGGTCCTTTTTCACTGCAGCACACTCCAGCATGGTAGTATCTATATCCAAATCTTCCACTTTGCACAAGAAACAGGTCTCCTACTTTAGCATTTCCATTGTATTCATCCGAGAATTTTTTGACAACTTTGAAGCCCTTTGGTTTAGACCAATTGGCAATCTTCATACAGTCTGATACAGTTGGCTGAAAAAAATATTTTTATATATATATATATATATATATATATATATATATATATATATATATATATATATATATTAGTTATGCCTGATCAGTGTACATTATATATAGTACAATTTGACACACAGTTTGGACATGCTCACTGAGGGTGTACTCACTTCTGTCGGCAGTTATTTAGAAAATAATGTCTGTATGTTGTTATTTTAAAAGGACAGTAAATCTGTACTACTGCACAAACTGCACATTTACACTCTAAATATGGAAATATATCATATTCATTTCAGTAGTATTGTCCCTTGAGAAGAAACCAAAATGGTTGCACTTTTGTGAGATACTTTGTGCGTGTGTGTGTGTGTGTGTGTGTGTGTGTGTGTGTGTGTGTGTGTGTGTGTGTATATCACCCATCAAATGAGATGTTGTCAAAAAAGGGGAAAATAAACTAAAGCGTTATAAAGTGTCCTCACATCTGTCTTTTATTTCTTTATATACATTAGTTGCCTTTAAAAAACGTCTAAAAAAAAAAGTCTAAATCAAGAGTTTTAATTCTTACTGATGGAAATGGATTATTTTACCTCCAAATGAACATCAAGAATCTCCATGACAACCTCAACACTGTTGTATTGTGAAAATTTGTTTTCTGTATTTCCGCTCAGTGCTTCAGCAACATTTTCTTGGAATGACTGTGGGATTCCCTCCCTCTTCCTATAAACTGCAAATTTCTCCTCTCCAGTAAAGCTTTTCACATTTACCCTGATTACTTCTGTACTGCTGAACAATCCTCCTAAACACAGGTGATGGATTAGAAATAAACATCACACCACAGTTATAGATCACAGTTATAGACCACAGTTATAGATCACACTTATAGATCACACTTATAGATCACACTTATAGATCACAGTTATAGATCACAGCTATAGATCACACTTATAGATCACAGCTATAGATCACAGTTATAGATCACAGTTATAGATCACACTTATAGACCACAGCTATAGATCACAGTTATAGATCACAGTTATAGATCACAGCTATAGATCACAGCTATAGATCACAGTTATAGACCACAGTTATAGATCACAGTTATAGATCACAGTTATAGACCACAGATATAGACCACAGCTATAGATCACAGTTATAGACCACAGTTATAGATCACAGCTATAGATCACAGTTATAGATCACAGTTATAGACCACAGTTATAGATCACAGTTATAGATCACAGCTATAGATCACAGTTATAGATCACAGTTATAGATCACACTTATAGATCACACTTATAGACCACAGCTATAGATCACAGTTATAGATCACAGTTATAGATCACAGCTATAGATCACAGCTATAGATCACAGTTATAGATCACAGTTATAGATCACAGTTATAGATCACAGCTATAGATCACAGTTATAGATCACAGTTATAGATCACAGTTATAGACCACAGCTATAGATCACAGTTATAGATCACAGCTATAGATCACAGTTATAGATCACAGTTATAGATCACAGTTATAGATCACAGTTATAGATCTGTACAGTACGTTTGGAAACACAGAGTATTTAATAGACACATGAACGTTCCTTTTGTTTCTCTGCAACAAACACGGTAAAAGACAAAAAACAATCAAGAATGTGACACTGAATAAGTGGAAATTTCTGTGAATCCAAATGGGACATTTTTGTCTTTACCAGAAGAACTTGTGTAAGATGGAGAACAGGAGAGAAGATGTGATCAGACTCCCTCACCCCCACACTCACACATGGAGGTGGAAACTTTATGGTCAGGGGTTGTTTTGGGAAGTTTGGAGACTTCCTCCTGAAAGTGAAAATAATTCTGAACAAACATGTCTCCCATTCCATACTTCATCACCATGCAGTTCCGTCTGGACTGCAGCTCATTGGAATCGACTTCACTGTGCAAGACAATGAGCCGAAGCGAAAGTCAGAACTCTGTCTGAAGTGATATTTAGAGAGCAAACAGTCGTCTGGAGTGATTATCTGTCTAAATAAAGGATATTCTTTACATCTGGATTTTTATATATATTTTTTGTTGGTCAAAGTAAAACTTCATACCATTACATGAGTGAGTTTATTGCATGGAAACAAAAGGAATGTGCACATGTCTTTCAAACACCATAAAACACTCAGTGTTTCCACACCAGTTATACAACTAAAAAACAGACAATAGTTATAGAACAACAATATGTAAATGTTCAAAACTGTACTGGTTTATCACAAAACCAAACACACACACACACACACACACACACACACACACACACACACACACACACACACACACACAGTGTTCGCTTTAAATAATTTATTTCTGTATTTGCCTCATGTTCCCCTTCAGGAACTCGAGCTGCGTCGAACGCTAAGGAAACGCTCCCATAGCGTTTCGACGCAGCGCCTCGTTCCCTCGGGGAACTAGGGTTACGGTCGTAACCTAGAGACGATATGATGAGATAAATAACTATTACACACCCATTTTCAGCTGAATGATCTGTTCATCTAAGTAGACTCCAGCTTTGTGGGAGTTTTTAGATTCTTCCACAATGAAGACATCTCCATTTATTATATCTTGTGTGAATTCCTCATTGTATTTTTTAACACATATAAACACTGGTTCTGGATTGTTCAATAATGCCACTGTGATGAACTCCATTGATTCTGACTAGAAAATCACCAATGATAAAAACTTTTTTAATTCAGAGCAGTAAATAAAGCAGTGCATTTCAGTGATATTTGTAATTTAACCTTTCCTCCTTTCCTGAATGTGCATTAAAGACAAAATTATATTTCATTTTTATTATTTAATGAAAGGATTATGGACAAAGATTTTACATGTCCCATAAGCCACAGCACATATCACACCACATGACTTCCCAGAACTGGTTGACGGTTATTAGCATTTGTGTGTGTGTGTGTGTGTGTGTGTGTGTGTGTGTGTGTGTGTGTGTGTACACTGAATGTAAGATTAAACCAGAAACAGTAAAACTATTAATAGACCTTTGGTCTGAACATTGTAAAAATGCAGTTCATTATTTAATAATATCATGTGCAATATTATATTGTGTGCATTATGTTCTTAGTTCCCAAACACCTTTTGTATTTTAAATAAATGTTTATATATAGAACATTTCATTTATTTTTCTATTATATTTCATTTATATGTATTTTTTCTTGTACTTTGAAGCAGACACTGGCAAAAGATTCCTTCACGATTAATAAAGTAAATAATTAATAATTACTAATTATCTATAATTAATAATCATCATTGTTATTGATAAACACCTTCATTGTAGAGGATTTTAAATACATTGTGAGATAAAGCTGTATTGAGTTTTTGCATGTGTAACTGTATGACTGATGTGCCTGTTTTTCTGGTTTACAGGAAAAATACGTTTCTATTTTAGTTTGCATGAGAGGATGTGGTTTTGTCTGGCCTTCACATTGCATGTACATTTCTCTCTCCCTGTCTGTGTGCATACAACATTCCTATTTTTACTTTAGTGTTTAATCATAGAATTATAAATTATAAAATAAAAAATATATTTCTGATATATATTAGTATATATTATATAATAGTTAAAATATATCTATTTTTAAACTATTCAGCTTCAGTTTATATAAATGTTAATGTTATAAAATATTAATGTAAAATAAATACATGTTTTAGCAGTTTAGTCTGTACCTTTAAACTTCCTCATTTCAGATCTGTGTTTAATCTTTAAATACAATTTCCATGAAATCCACATTAGATTCTGATTTTACAAAGTAAAAAAACATCAGTTCATTTAGTTAAAGTCAATTTTTCTCCATATTAAAATTGACATCTAGTAAAAGACCACAATCACAACAAGAAAACAAAGACACTCACCATTATTGTAATTCAGCACTTTTCACTGTGGAAAACTTCACACACGCACAATACAGAAGATCTGAATAAATTATAATAATAACAATATGAAAAAGAGGGAGAAGAAAAGATTGTAAAGTTATTTAAGTGTAAAGTATAAGTTTTACTCTACCTATCTCTACTGTCGGGTCTTTCTGTGGAGCTTCTTATCAGGTGAAAATGAAACTAAGATAAGTTACAGTAAGCATTGCCTTTAATATCCACACACAGAATGTTGATGTTTACTGCAGATAGAGATGTTGGATAATTTAATTTCAGCTCTGAGTAACTTACATTTTTTTATTTTATTTTACAGAAGTCTGTTCCATATTAAACCTGAATTCAATTATATTTCTGAAAATAAACACTTTTTGCAGTCTAATACACAACAGCACTAGCTTTAGTGTTTATTAACAGAAAGTCAGGAGTGTGTTCTGTCCCACAGTGTACGCAGTGTACTGTGTTAATGAAATCTGTAATATTGCTATTGTTCTAAACACAGTAAGTGACTTTACACCACATGATTATGTTTTTAACCTTTATTCAATTAAATTGTTCTAAAGTTCTCACTTTTATTTAGTTACAGTAACTAAACTGACTTAACAGTCTTTTCTTGACTTTCTTTTCTTTTCTAAATGTAGTCCAATTTCATTTGCATTGTGTTTTCTGTAACAGCTTTTTTAAGCCATAAATAAAGGTTAATGGCGGGTTACTGTAAATTACAGCAAGTTACAGCAAGTCCAATTCCCAGCAGACACCACAGCTTACATACACACACACACACACACACACACACACACACACACACACACACACACACATATATATATATATATATATATATATATATATATATATATATATATATATATATATATATATATTACATACACACAGGTGCATCTCAATAAATTAAAATATCATTAAAAAGTTGATTTATTTTAGTAATTAAATGCAAAAAGTGAAACTGGTATATTATATAGATTCATCACATACAGACTGATATATTTTAAGTGTTTATTTCTCTTAATTTTGATAATTATGGCCAATAAAAACCCAAAATTTAGTATCTCAGAAATTAGAATATTTGTGAGAAAGTTAAATATTGGAGACTCGTGATGTCGCACTCTAATCAGATCATTAAATCCAAACACCTGCAAATGTTCCGGAGTCTTTAAAACGTGTCTCGGTCTGGTTTATGCTCCACAATCATGGGGAAAAACTGCTGACTTGACACAAAAGGTCATCGCTAAAGAAGCTGCAGTTTACAGACTGCTGTCCTCAAGCACCTTAATGGAAAGTTGAATGGAAGGAAAATGTGGTAGAAAAAGGAGAAACGATGCCCATTAAAGAATTTGGGGAGATTCACAGAGTGGACTGCAGCTGGAGTCAGTGTTCAAGAGCCTCCACACACAGACGTCTCCATGAGCTACAACTGACTCAGTCCTCGTGTCGAGCCGCTCCTGAACCAGAGACAACGTCAGAGTGCCTTACCGGGGCAATGGACAAAAAGGACTGGACTGTTGCCCACTGATTTGATTGTCCAGAGTCTGGAAGACGAGAGGAGAGAAACAGAATCCAGTAAGGAAGTATTTGTACTTCATCACTTCCCTCCTCTGTCTCAGTCATTGGAGGTGGTAATGAGTCCATGCAGTGATTTTCATTTCAGAATCATGACTGTTTTAAGCCAGAAGATCACCAACATCCAATATTGATTTTTAGCACTTGTCCCTTGTGCAGAGTTTTCTTCACATTCTTTAAAACTTTTGATATTATATTCTGTGAACGATAAAATATTTAACTGTTTTGCAATCTGATGTTGAGGAACATTATTCTGAAATCGTTCCACAATTTGTAGACACTGACTTTCACACATTGGTGAAGCTCCGCTTCTTTAAGATACACTATTTATACCTAATCATCTTACTGACCTGCTGTTAATCAACCTCATTAGCTACAAAATGTAACTAATAAATCTAACTGTATAATTTTAATAACATCACTTTTTCTAGACTTTTGCTCCGTCCTAAAGTTTTTCAGACTTATCACAGCCCATTAAAAATGAGCTTATTTTTTCCTTAAAATGGTTCATTTCCTGTTTCAACATTCGATGTTTATGTTCTATTGTGAATAAAATATGGGTTAATTAGATTTGCAAATCATTGCATTGTTTTTATTTACATTTTACAGTGTCCCAACTTTTGTGGAATTGGGTTTGTAGATAGATAGAATACACATATATAAAACCCCACCGCTGTCTCCAGGACCCTGATCTGAGGAAGTTCTGCACATGTAGCTTTAATGCCCTTGTTTTCAGATTTAAGAAAATCCTTCATATTTGTCAGTTCTATGAAAATGTCCAAAGATTTGATCAGAAATTTTTTTGTGCGTCAAAGATCAAGTAAAACTTTTGGCCCTCCAGCAGGTCAATGTAGAACAGTATCATCACAGGAAAGGTGGACAGGATGAGTGTGGAACGATAGAAGAATGAAGAGGAATGTAAACTGGTGTTTAGGTCTGGAGTCCAGTAGAGGGCAGTGTGAGACTATCAGCAGCACAGTGCAGAAGATCGTGCAGATAAAGATCGAGAGCTCAGAACCATAAGATCCTAAACCAGGGATCAAATAAACTTCAATTGCTGAAGACAACGAAAAATTAAATAAAACCTGAAAACATCCAGTTGTGTGAATCTTATGAGAGTGAAACTGGTTTAAGGAGATGAAGAATATGATTAATAAAATAACCCCCATGTACACCCGTGGTGAGCAGAAAAGCATCTCGGCTCTCTCAAATTCCTGAGAAGACCACAGTAGATTCAATTCCTGTCAGTTAACAACATGGAAAACAGACGCTACAATGGTTTACATGGTTTTGTGTTTTGCGATACATTTCTCCTCACCACAGCTGTGGAAGAAGTTAATCCAATCTCCATAGGTTTTCTTCAGAAAGAACTCTCGGCTTGTTGTATGATGTTTGTAGCAGATAAAACCAGATCATTTTCCTGTTCTGAAGCATTTGTACGCATCGGATGCAAGAACGACAAACTAAAAGCCTTGAGTACAATTTTTTACCCACAAATCCATTTTGTATTTATTTCTAAAATACACTCTTCCCATTCATTTAAACTAGGAGACCCAAACCATGAAAGTCTGCATTACATGGGTGGGAAGATCTTAAGTAGCCTGCTGTAGAGCTCTGAGCTCATCTTATTGAACATGATGAATTAGAACGCTCTCTCCAGCCCAGGCCTTCACATGAGTTGGAATGGAAGATCTCCTGATATAAACCTCCAACCAATTGGAGACCTTTGGGATGAATGGCTGCACCCCAGGCCTCATCTTGCCTAGATCACTACCTGACTTTAGGAACACACCTGTGGCTAAATGAATCTCCAGAAATATCCACAAAATTCAGTGGAACATCTTGAAGGATGGAGCTCTTGTGGAATGTGATGTGAATTTTTGCTCACATCACACTCAAAACCAGATATGCTATCTAACCTGCTTAGCATCATCAGCTGTTCATTACATATTTAAATACAGTAAAAACAAGAATTAACACAATTTAAAATACTTCCTTTCATGCATCCCACTGAGATCCGGCTGCTGATTGGAGGAACAGAGCGTGTCACGACGGATCTCGCTCTCCCCTACATATTACAGCATATAACCCTGGTCAGAGTCAGCGTTTCGCTTCCAGACATGGAATGAGAGATTGTGGATGTGTGTATGCACAAAACCACGTCACTGCAGTCAATGTAACTAAAAAAAAAAAATAAACGTCAGAACCCTGCGGAACCTAAAATCAACCGGGATCGAGTATCACCACAGTGGTCCAGAGTATTAATGCTAAAATGGCTTCGATCCGAAACGTGAACACTTGAACGGCAATGCAAACACGCATCACTCGAGTGGACCACCTCAACATCGCTATGACACCACATGTAAACAGATTAAAAAACAAAAACAAACAAAACAACCTGTATTGAAAATTTACCACTGGACCACATTCATGATCCCATGGACTGGTTTTGGTCCCGTAATAAAATTTGGTTATTTATACATAAAAATATATTAATTATTAATGATTATTATTCATCTGTAAAATGCTCCAACACACAAACAATATCTTTTAGAAATAGAAAAAGCGCTCAGAAATCAATCGGCTTTCTTTTGTCTTCCTTTGAAAGCATCCATGAAGTTGAAGGCTCCGAAGTACATGCCCAGGATCACCACTTCCTTAAACGGCATGAAACTGGAGAGAAGAGAAAAAAAAAAAAAGTTTGTACATTTTAAAAGACTGGAAAAAAGTGCAGTCACATGTGGTTCTTCCTCAAACTGTTACCACAAAGTCGGAGGCACATAATAGTACAGGACATGTGTTTTAAATGTAGGAGCATGAGATTTAGCTTTTAACTGAAGTAGGAGACACAAACCAGTTCCAGTGGAATTAAAATAAAACAGCTAGAGAAACAGCTTCTGGCAAAGGCCTTGCATAGCTGAGCAAGACAGTAGTAGTGTCCAGGTGATGAACTGGCCTGCAGTCTAGACCTTTCACCATTTGCCGCATCATAAAATGAAAAACACAACAAAGAAAACCCAGAACTGTTGATTCAGCTAGCACTCTGTATCAGACCCATATGAGACAACATTCCTCCCCCAAAACTTCAGCAAAGGGTCTCCTCAGTTCCCAGATGTATACAGACAGAAGACTTGATGCTGCACAGTGGTAAACATGTCCCAACATTTTTCAGCATTCTTCAAATTGATCTTATTTACCATCAAAATGGTATACTTACAGTTTAAACACTGGATATGTCCCAATTTTTTTGGGAACCGGGTACAACTTTAAGTACAACTCCTTGTGCACATCCCTCTAACAAACACATACAGTGGGATCACATGCTAAATAATCCTCCATGCAACCACCGGTTTAATGATCTGAGCAGCTCATGGTCTTGGGATTCCACTCCTTCAACACCTGCCCGTCTACATTACTGGGATAAAGCCTCAGCCTCAGAGTTCAGATACCCTGCTGTCCAAAGAACAATAGTGTCACCGCTACCTTGTGATTACACGGCTGTTTTTGTCCTGCCAGACAGGTGCTGCACAAAAGACTTCTCTTGAGAAGGCCTGGATGACGTGTGAGAAAATGAGAAAGAAGGTTCTGCGGAAGCTAAGAAGCAGATCTCACTCCTGTAACTCCAGTCTGACGAGAGCTTGTTTACGAAAAACACCCTAGGAGAACAATTGACATTTTAATTCCTTTTAATGAGCACAAACGTTAACCCTTCTTTAATCAGGCGTGCGTTGATCAAATCTTTTCATAATTATATATCAAGTTCATCGTGGGAACAGAAAAGAGAAAGTGTTCTTTATGAAATTAATCACTCGTACACACTTTCATCCCAATGCTCTGCCTCTGGATGGAGTTCTATTTAACTCGAGACACTGTGAAGCTGAAGATGGGTCCAAATGAACAGCCGAAAGATCCATAAAGTTACTGAGAAATTCCAGAACTTTGAGGAGAGATTTGTGACTGGAATTAATATCAACAGTCTTGAATAATACAACAATGATGGAACTGCAATTAATGGACATTGCATGTTGAGGATAGGTTTCCTCTTAAAACTGGTTCCTCTCAGGGTTTCTTCCACATACATTCTCAGGGTTTGTTTTTTGCTTTTTTCCCCTTACCACAATCATCACTGGCTCGCTCATTAGAGATCAAACTTACAGGCACTAAATGTATACATTCATTTATAAAACTTTATAACTTCTCTATAAAGTTCATACATAAGTTCATACTAAAAGACATGAAACTCTGGAGACTCCTTCCATAATCGGGAAAACTGCAGAATCCTGGAATTCATTTGAGTTCGGCAGAAATAAGTACAGCCCTGTGAAATCAGTGCATTATGTACATGAACCTGGTTCTAAAATGACGTGTAAACACCAGAACCTCTCAACGTGTAGGCACAGCATTTACATTTTACAGCATTTTATAGACACCCCTATCCAGAGCGACTTACATTTATCTCATACAAATACAAACAAATGAACAGCTATGGTGTTTAGGGTCTTGCACAGGGGTCCAGAAATGCAGCATGGTGTTGCTGGGATTTGAACTTACAACCTTCAAATTCAAAGTACAATACCTTAACTGGTAGCTTTTTATATATTTTTATATATTTATATATTATTTACATGTTGGACAGTCTTAATAAGCAATTTAACTACATGTCGTACTCTTAATGAATGTGTATGCGACAAATTAAATTTGATTTGAGATTTGATATTTAGGTTAAGGGTCTTACACAGGGGGATTTGAACTTATAACATTCAGACCCAAGTGCAATGCCTTAAGCTACCACCTCCCCACTAAAAATTTATAACCAATTTATCTCTGAGAGAGAAAAAAAAGGTTTGGTACAATGTCCATTGTTAAAAGTGCAAGAAAGATAAGAAAGAGAAGGAGGAAGATGAGGAGGAAGATAAGGTAGGGGAGAAGGAAGAAGAGGAGAAAATAAGTAGGTAAAGGAGGAAAGGAGGAGAAAGGGGTATAGGAAGAGGAGGAAGTGAAGGAAGATGAGAAGTTTGAGGAGGTAAAGGAGAAAGTAGAGGAAGAGGAGGAAAAAGAGATGGAAGAAGAAAAAAGAAGGAAAAGGATGGAGTCAGTGTTCAATAATAAAGTTGGACTCTGAGCACTTTTTCATGTATATAAATGGAAGCTTCTGACTCTACTTTATCTCTGGGTGTGTAAACATCATTGTCCGCTTTACCTCATCAGTGTATGGTATAATGTTATAATTCACAGCCAGGTGTGGGGCTTTGGAACACCTCCACCTGGATTATCGCTTATTTGTTGTAAAACAAATATTCAAAAACAATGCAGATTATCAGGAGCAACCCGAGAAGTGGCCAGAACTACAATAAAAACTACTTTTACACACTGATCCTGACTTTTGTGAACTTGTGTGTCTTCATCACTTAATTTCTGAGGTAAAAAATTTTTTTCTGGGTCTGAAAAAGGTGATCTCTGAAGTGATTGGCGTTCTAGAGCAATGCGACGAGCGTTTTCATACGTCTTACCTTTTCAAGAATATTAAAAAGTTGATGCTCCTCGGCATGAAAAGGTAGGTCTGGTCTGTCAGAATAGCGTTTGTGATCCTCTTGGCGGCGTACTCTGGTTCCAGGATGGGAAGGAAGCGTGGCCATCTGAGGAAAACACATCATTATGTGTGTCAGGTGAAGAGAACCATCCTGAGGCTGTGTATTCTCACTGAGGAACACTAAATGAAAATGGCTTGACCAAAAAGCATTGAAAAAAAAACACCTGGTTGCAGTTCAGAGTCTCGGTCAGAGATCCTCGAAATGTATTATGAACGTTATATATAAACAAACAAACAAACAAAAAACCATACTGTGACAGGTATTGGAACATCCGACTTTCCCAAGCCATATTTGGTTCTTCTACAAACTGTTACCACAAAGATGGAGGCACACAATTGTGTTGGATGCCTTTGGATGCTGGAGCATGAAATGTTCTACGAGACCCAAACCTGTTCCAGCATGACTATACTCCTGTGCACAGATCATCTCCATGAAGATATGGTTCAAAGGTTGGAGTTGGGATGGCCTACTATAGAGATTTTGAACCCTATTGAACACCTTTGGGATGAATGTGAACGCTGACTGCATCCCAGGCATCTTCACCTTCTCACCTAGATTATTACCTGACTTTACTAACACCCTCATAGCTCCACAAAATCTAGTGGAACATCTTCGAGAAGAATTGAGATTATTATAACAGCAAATGGAGACTTAATGTGGAACAGGACACACCAAATCTAACCGTACACAAACTTTTGGTCAAACAGTATATAGCTGTTGCTATAGAAACACCAATGCTGCACTACAGTCAATGAAAAAAAGTGAATGAGGTTGAATCCTGATATCTCACTTCGTGCTGCAGCCGTCGAACATCCCTGTGTTGACGAAATACGGACACACTATAGTGGTTTTGATGCCGTCGCTTCCCGTGGCTATGAGCTCCAGGGCCATTGACTCGGCGAAACCCACAGCGGCGAACTTGCTAGCGCAATAATCTGAAAGGAAAGAAGAAAATTATTCATTATTCATTCATTAGTTCTTTTTGTTGTCTTTTTTGTTTGATGAACTTTCCACTGGTAGAACACATCTAAAGTGCTTGGACTCCCAAATCTAACTGTGGAAAGTTCAGGAAAAAAACTAATTTAGCAAATGTTATTTATATATTTATATTATAAAATTAATAAACAGGAATTTTGACTTTGATGGAGTGAAAAGAACATGATAGAGAAAGCTGAGAAATCTCAGAATCAGACTCTGGAGATCATTTCACCATAAACTGCTAGAGGAGGAATGAGGAGATGGAGAGAGCGATGGTCCAAATGTTGAAAATTTACTATATATATATATAAAAATACATAAACATATATATTACACACACTGAGTGTAAAACATAGGTATCATGTAAATTTTATAAATGTTTTATTATTGTACTCTAAACAGACGCAGTTGTTTCCCTGTTAAATGTTGTACTTTTTTTTTCCCAACACAAATATTTTCAATATGAAATAAAATTGAAAATACAATTTTATTTACAATAAATATTTTTTTTTTTTTACATTTTATTAAAATAATGGCAGTGCATATTTAACAATTATATACTGTTTGTTTTTTAATTATAGACAAATTCTTGTTTGAACCTTTTTTTTTTCTTTGAAATTTCACAAAAATCTGCGTACGTGCAAAAACCTGTTGAAGAATCAGAACCTGGTATTTAGTTTTTTTTACATTTTTGCCCAAAAGGTGTAAATCCACCCACTGAACATTTGAAAAGTTCTGCATTTGACGTGTGATGTATTTAATTACTGGATCGCTGAAGGGTTGCAGTGAAACAGGTTTGCGTGTCAGTTTTACTCCTCCAGGGCAAAAACGTTCTGAACGTTCAAAAACCATTCTAACCTGCCCTGAAGCACCATGTGCTGTAGGAGTTACCTGCGAGACCATTAACACCGATCAGTCCTGCTGAACTGGCGATGCAGACCAGGTGGCCGTGGTTTTTCTTCACCATCGATGGAAGGAACGCTTTATACGTCTGCAATGGAAACTACTTTGATCAGCATTTTTTCTGTGTGTAAACTTTCACCTGTTCTTACTTCCTGTATGACTGAAAAACAGGAATGATGTGTGTAGTCGCGCGGATGTAAGCGATAGAAGGAATAGACCTGTTTTACACACATTTCACAACATGATGCAGAACTAGAAATGGATAAAGATCATCTTTCAGTAAAGAAATAAATATATAATTTTTTTGTTGAAACACAGAGAGGAAAGCCTTTACGCCGCACCACTTCATTTACATACGTTTACGTTTTTTTTATTTTATTTTTTTATTTCATTATAGTTCAATTTCATGATGCCAAATGTCAATCAAACATTACTGTATTAAAAAAACAAAATGAATGAAAAACATGGTAAATACCCAGAAGTGAGCCATCGCGTTAACGTGGAGCGTTTTCTCCACCAGAAGGTCTGGAGTATCCATGAACTTTTTGCCATGGACGATGCCGGCGTTGTTTATAAGGATTGTAACATCTCCGACTTCCTGTTTGACCTGGAAATAGATTTTATGAAAAATAATGCGGCGAGGAGAAGAAATGATGTTTATGTTAAAATTATGTCAAAGGAAGGTTAAGTGAGATATAACGTATTTTTACTATTTATAAATTATTAAAATTTTAATAGTAAAATGCTTCAGTGTATTTATTAAAAATATACTGTAACAAAACAATGTAATAAAAAATACTTTTGAAATTAATTTTAAAATATTTTATTATTTATTAAAAAAATTAATAAAATTTAAAATTTACTACAACTATTAGTTTTTTTATCAAATATTTTTTACATAATTACACAACGATGAGCTTTTAATGTTTTTCCATTATTAATGTTAAAATATTAAAATTTTATTTAATAATGACATCATGCTGAGGAACATTTTCAGAGCAGGAAAGAAGTCAGGATGATGGAGTAGTGCTCAGTGGATGATGGTACCTTCTCAGCCAGTCTGTACACCTCGGCCCGGTCACTGCAGTCAGCCTGATAGTGGTGGACGCTCCGAGCTCCTTTCTCTTTAGCCACCCGAGCCGTCTCCGTCACCCCGTCCAGGTTGATGTCCCACAGCACCAGCGTGACGTCCATGGTGGCGAACTGATGCGCCAGGATGCGCCCGATGCCGCTGCCCGCCCCTGTGATGAGCACCGTCTCCCCGGCGATGCTCTTCTTCCCCACCGGCAGGAAAATCTTTACGAAGGCCTCCAGAAAACAGTACAAAGACATCACCAGCACATGCAAGGACTCCAGGAGAAAATTCATGTTGAACACCAGAATGGTGACCTGATGGAGGAGATTCCAGGAGATCCCAGGAGGATGATAAAAGCTGAGGTGAGAAAGCATGAGTGAAAACCAAACACCAGAAAGATCTTCAGGATCAAATCTTGAACATGATTGCTACATTCTGTGGCCCAAAACCAGCTCAACAACTTTCTATCCAGCTTTCATCAGTTTCTGACGCGTTTTCATCCATTCCTCACCTCACTTGTCACTTGTGCTGTACATTCTATAAATTCTGTTTAAAACAGCTGAAAATCATCTCATTTTCACGATTTCTCACTCATGTGTGGTTCTTCTCCAAAGAGTTAACACAAAGTTGGAGGCACACAATTGTGTGGATGCAGGAGCATGAAAATTTTCCAAAAATTGATCTAGGAGACCCAAAACCTGTTTCAACATTACAATGTCCCTGTGCACAAAGTCAGCTCCATGAAGATCTGCTTTACATGGGTTGGAATCGTGTGGAAGATCTGCTATAGAGCTCCAAACCTAATAAACAATGAATGTGAACGCTGACTGCAGCCCAGGTCTCCTCACCTTCTCACCTTCATCAGTACCTGGCTTTACTAACACTCTTGCGGCTGATCACCACAAGCACACAAACACCCTCCAAAATCTTGAGGAACATCATCCCAGAAGTATGGAGGTTATTAGAACAGTAAATGGGGACAAACACACAATGCAGCTCCTTCTGATCTTCTCTATACTTCTCCATCAAAAGGCATAACAGCAGAAAAAGGGCTGATTTGAGACATTTGTGCAGAAATCATAATTTAACATTAAATTGTGGAAATATCGCGATATTTGAGACAATTGAACGGAACACCGCAAATATCGCGAGATTTGACTTTCCTTGTAACATGTAACGAAGGAAAATGTGTCTTTCTGGCGTTATTAAGCAACTTTAAAGTATCGCATTGTTTTGGTTTCTACACCCGAATTATTTGGGTTCATGACTATTTAGAAGACTTTGGATGAATCTAGATGATTGTATATCTATAAACAGGAAGTTTAACGCGGTTTGTAGCTTACAGCTGTTATCCGTTTTAAGAAAACAAGACAATTTCTAATTTTTATAACAACATTAAGCACCATGAAGAGGGATTTAGGAGTGTGTAGATCTTACCTGTCCTGCCTGTAGGTGAAAATTCCTCCTGAAGAGCTTTTATTCTGTTCACTCACTCTACCATTGTGAAATGCAGACCAGAGTCACGTGACTGCGGATCACGTGGCCGCGTCCTAACTCGACTGCACTTCTTTTCATTTGTTCTCTTTGTTCATCTTCTCCTCCTCCTTCTTCTTCTCCTCCCGCTAGGGGCTGCCACAGCGGTTTCTCCGTCCTCATATCACTCTGTCCTCTACATCTGACTCTTTTAAACCACCCACCTGCATGTCCTCCCTCACCACATCCATAAACCTCCTCTTGTCTGGTGGCTCCATCCTCAGCGTTCTCCTCTGCACATAAACAAACCACCTCAATCGCGCTTCTTTCACCTCGTCTCCAAAAACAACCTACCTGCATGGTCGCCTAATAAACTTGTTTCTAATCCTGTCCATCCTTGTTCCTCGTGAACATCTCAGCATCTTTACCGCTGCCTTTAACACCTTCAGCTCCTGCTCCTGTCTTGATCTTCTGGGCAATGCCACTGTCTCCACACCATACATTAAATTAAATTAGAGATACGAAGAAAATATTACTTTAGTAACAATAAAAGCACAAAAGTATTGGCCTTCTAATGTAAGTCAGTATTTGAAGTATTATTTATTATGGCTATTATGGCTTTCTTAATTAACTTATATGAAAAGACTCGAATGTGACTCTCAGCAGTCTGATCTCTTATAAATTCATATTAATGAGTCAAACACTGATTGAAATCTATTAGGATTATCATTAGTCCAAAACCTTCTAAATAACCACTTAAAAAAAAAAAACCCACACAAATAAGGCCACAGGTGTCGAGTCAGGAGTTCTTCTCTGAAAATGACTTGGCCCTCATAAAAAAAATTTAAATCGAACAACAAACTTAAAAATTATTATAATTTATTCGCTTTAGAAGGTTTCAATTAGAATGTAATAATGACTGAACAGGCCACGCCCACAAGGTACAACGAGAGCGGAAACTCTGAGCGGCTTGTAGCTTGCTAATGTTCACATTGACGTATGTGATGAAACTCCGAGCGGCTCGTAGCTTGATAACGTTCACGTATGTGATGAAACTCTGATTGGCTCTTAGCTTGCTAATGTTCACGTAGACGTATGTGATGAAACTCCGAGCGGCTCGTAGCTTGATAACGTTCACGTATGTGATGAAACTCTGATTGGCTCTTAGCTTGCTAATGTTCACGTAGACGTATGTGATGAAACTCCGATTGGCTCGTAGCTTGCTAACGTTCACGTAGGTTTATGTGATGAAGTTGTTATAGCGGTGTGTGTACAGGGATTCAGATTCATTGCACGCACACAAAACACAGACGAAACGCGAGCTCGTGCCTTGAATTCCTGCGGACTGATGATTTTATTGTACTCTGAACAAGCAATCGATTAGAAATGACTGGAACACATTAGGAGATAAACGCGAGATACACACCATCTTTGACACGTCCACGAGAACGCGTACACACCCGGAATTTTAAAAATGTCCACTGGATTTCGACGCTGTGATCATCGTGCTTGAGATCTCGGTCTGTACGGACATTTAGGGATGTACAGACAGACATTCACATACACACACACACACACACACACACACACACACACACACACACACACACACACAAGAACTACTGAACAGAGGCACACAGCATAATTAAAGATTTATACACATTAGCGATAAAGTGACACTCGAGGCTCTAGTTTCATTTGATTCTGCATCATATATATGTTTTTTTTTTCTTGTATTTGGAGAAATGAACACAAAAATAACATCAAATCTTTCAGTTTGCTTACAGGAACAGTTTAAAGGATCATCCGTCACCTGACGACCTTCTCTATAGCAAAAGCAAATTAAAAAAGCAGAAAGAGAAACGACTCGGAACGTATGAATCGGTCGGTATATTGATAATAAATTAGCATGAAGTCGTAAGCTGTGCACACGCTTGGGATTGTTTTGCGACGACGAGAGTCTATTTTAAATCGCGGCACCATCTCCTAATCCATGAAGCCACCGTATCTCTTGTGCGTCTCCGGCAGGATGTTTTCCGCTCCCTCGTCCTCCCAGCGTTTTTGAAGGCCGTAAGGTTTGGAATCGTCGAGCCACTGCGGTCTGCCCACCCTGCGCATGAAGCCTCCATAGCGCTTCTGGAGCTCCTTAGCCGGCTCTTTGGCCTTCAGGCCCGCCCTCAGGATCTCCTTCAGGATGTTCAGCTCCTCCTCGTTTAATTTGTCGGATTCGTCGTTCGTGAGGTCTTCGGAGTTCTTCTTCATCATGAAACCGCCGTAGCGTTTCATAAAGCCGCCATATTTC
This sequence comes from Silurus meridionalis, assembly GCF_014805685.1. Taxonomy (NCBI): domain Eukaryota; kingdom Metazoa; phylum Chordata; class Actinopteri; order Siluriformes; family Siluridae; genus Silurus; species Silurus meridionalis. The sequence continues at coordinate 1,771,594 of NC_060903.1, forward strand.
TTGGCCAGAAGGTGCTCGGTGCTGTCAGGCTCAGGTTTCTGGTCCGCTGTGGAACGCTCATCTTCGTTCAGGGCGTTCCGGCAGAGGCCAAGTTTCCTCAGGTCCACGCTGCTTCCACACTCCAGGGTGCAGGGCTGCGGAGGGAATACACATGTGGAGATACTTCAGAGAATTATTAGGAAGTTGTGCAGAGAGAATTTCTTTATGGAGACGGGCATTTTGAATTTAATTCATGTCGAATTTTTATCAAATCATTACTAATTAACTTCGATATACAATTATTACGAACGATCTATTTATTATTATTCGATTATTATCATCGATGTACTGGCCCCGCCCCCCTCACTTATTATGTTTTTTTGTAACAGGTGTGTGGCATCTGGATGGACTTGTAAATCCCATCTAAGAAGGTGTGGCCTCTTTGATTTGCAGTTCCGGGTTAAGAAGGTCTGACCTGTTTTACTGTCAGGTCCAAGTTAAGGAGGTGTGGCCTGTAATACTGTCAGGTCATAGTTAAGGAGGTGTGGCCTGTAATACTGTCAGGTCCAAGTTAAGGAGGTGTGGCCTGTTATACTGTCAGGTCCAAGTTAAGGAGGTGTGGCCTGTTATACTGTCAGGCCCAAGTTAAGGAGGTGTGGCCTGTTTTGCTGTCACTAACAGGTAATTGAGGTGTGACCTGTTTGCCTGTGAGTTTCGGCAATGAATAGAAGTGACCTATGTTCTTGTAAGTCCCTGGGAAAAACAGCAGACTTTGCCCTCTTTTCAATGCTAGTAAAGTGGGTGTGTCCTTTGTGTCAGTGAGTAGGAGGCATGGCCTCTGTGCTTAATCTTGTCAGTGAAAGAAGAGAGGCTTTTGTTTCTGTCAGTAAACTAAAACAGGCGTTCACTGTTAAGCTGTCATTTGTGCTGTGAGCCTCAGAAAAATGGGGCGTGGCCTCTGTAATTGTCAGTCCGAGAAAAGAAGGTTGGGCAATCCCAGTAAAAAGGGCGTGGCCTCTGATTTTGTCTGTTCCTATAAAAGGAGCATGGCCTCTGTGCTGTGAAGAAGGTGTGTGCTTTGTTATTATCAGTTGCAGTGATTGAGGTGTCGAGTGTGTGCTTATAAGTGGCAGCAAAGTAGGCGTGGCCTCTCTGTATGGCAGGATTTATAAGACTGTCAATTCCAATGAAGAGAGTAAAGGAGGTGTGGCTTATAGGAACAGGGAATGGGTCTGCGCATTGAGGCGTGGCCTATGCGCTATCAGCCCTAGCAAAGGGGGCGTGGCCTCTGTACCTCTAAGTCCTGGTACATAAATGGCTCTTGTCCCTTCATATCGTCTCTCTTTAAACCTCCCCTAGGTGGCGCGCACACACACACACACACACACACACACACGAAGCCTGGAAGCCCAACCTGCTGCTTCTCGCTCTTCTATTCATTACTCCTAACTACGAGGTTTTATTTTCATTAAGGTCAATAAACTTCCATCGTGTGGCACATGTTCTCACCCCAGGACTGTCATAAAAATAATCACCTTCTGCTCTCGACATGCAACAGGAAAACAAACACGCCGAGGTGCACGGAGATAAAAGTGATACTGCGAGCAAGAGCATCTGTACAAACAGCTGGAATAATCAGGAGAAAACGCAGGACTCAGAGCCAAAGGCACACTAAAGGAGGGAACATCTGGCTAATCTTTCCCTTGTACATGCAAACCCATTTAAAGTTAAAGAGCTTTCACAGCGGTGCGTTTGCTCCAAAAAGGGTCCAGTGGTGATGCGATCAAGAGTCTGAGACTTTTACTGTGGTTCCGTTCACTCATGTCCAAACAGCACCATGACGTCAGTCTGCATAGACACCGTCTCTCAGACGTCTACAGAACACATTTTAGCATTACTTTCAGGAGAGAAATAAAATGCAGGTGAAGAACAGGCCGTTTACAGCTGCTATAACATCAAAGGAAACATGACCTCACTTTTTCCCACAAAACTAAATGTAACAATAGATGGATAAAAATGACACTGCATTCCTTTACTAAATATTTAGTGAAATTATTGGCAGATTGCTTCTGGTGTTCACAGCTGATTATATATAACATAATGTATATATAAAACTTAATATGTATTTTTATTACATTTTTTTTCTACTTTTTTAATTACTTTAATCTTTAATGGTTTACTGTGAGCGACTGCAACCAAACAATTTCCCTCTGTGATTAATAAAGTATTCTGATTATGATGATTATTGGTTATTTTCCTAAGCAGCACACGAGTGTGATTAATTGCTTATAAAAAAACATTACAGGAGCTGAACAGAAACTAGTGTCACTGTTATAATGATATAATATTAACTGGTGATTACATGAAGAATTTTTGTTCTTTCCGTATATTTTGCATGCAACTTCCTTTGTCATTTTTCTCATGTAAAACAGCAGTGTTTAGGTAACATTAGGAATTCCTCCGTACCCCGGTGCTGCTGTCCTCCTGCTGCGGCGCCACAGACCCGTACAGACAGAGGGCGCACATCCGCGTGCACTCCGCTCGCACCATCAGCACCGAGCACCCGCTCAGCACCAACATCCAGCACACGTTCACCAGCAACGCCATGAGCTGCACCAGTATACACACACACACACACACACACACACACACACACACACACACACACACACACACACACACACACACACAAAGGTCATTATAACGCCTGCAGGCATCATCATCCTCATCATCATTATTAGGTGAAGAAACAGCATACACACAAATTATACAGCAAAATAAAACATAAAAGAAAAACAGGATTTATAATCGAATTTAAATCAGATTATATAACAAATACATAAATAGATAAAAGTCCACATTGCAATTTTTTTGTATTTATTTACAAATATATTTTTAAATTCTGCAGAAAATTAATACTCTCTCTCTCTCTCTCTCTCTCTCTCTCTCTCTCTCTCTCTCTCTCTCTCTCTCTCTCTCTCTCTCTCACACACACACACACACACACACACACACACACACACACACACACATCATTCACCTGTCTTTTACTCTCTCACTCGCTCTCATTCTCTTTCTGTCTCTTTCGTTTTTTGTCTATCTATCTATCTATCTATCTATCTATCTATCTATCTATCTATCTATCTATCTATCTATCTATCTATCTATCTATCTATCTATCTATCTATCTATCTGTCTATCTATCTGTCTGTCTCTGTCTGTCTGTCTGTCTGTCCCTTTTTCTGTATTTCTCTTTATTTCCATCTATATCTCTTTTGTCTCTTTTTCTTTCTGTTCTTCTCTCTCTCTCTCTCTCTCTCTCTGTCTCTCTCTCTCTCTCTCTCTCTCTCTATTTTTCTCTCTGTCTCTCTTTATCTTTTAGAGATTTACAAAACCCTCACACAGGGATATCTAGATTTTAATAAGTCTATAAATACACCAGTGCTCACCTTTACACTGCTCTAACCCTATTGATTTACAGGACAATCAATCAACCAATCAATTAATTAATCAATTAATAAATCAATAAATCACTCAACCAATCAATCAATCATTCAAATATAGCAAAAATGTAAAAAACAACAACAATAAATGGGCAAAAAAATAAAAGTAAAAAAAAAAAACTTTCTAAAATTAAAAGTGCAAGAAAAATGTACTCGAGTGTAAAAATGTTTGTGTAGGTAAAACTTATACTATATAAGAATATATATATATATAAAAAAATGATATTATATATTATTAAATTAATATAATATTAAAAATACATTAATATATTATTAAATTAATATAATATAAAAAAACACTGTAGGAAGAAAAAAAGGAAAAATAAGAATTTATAAAAAAAATAATTAAATGTAAGTAAATGTATAATTAATTTATTAATGGTGGCCATTTGGTATAAAATGACACTTAATAAAACTTAAATTATAATAATACAAGGAATAAAGACAGAAAAGTTCCTATAGAACTAATTTTATGATTCCTTGAAGAACCTTTCTGACCGAAGACAGAATAATAATAATAATTAAAAGAAGAAGAAGAAGAAGAAAAGGAAGAGAGGAAAGTGAATCTTCAGGTCTTTCCAGCACCAGAAATGAATAGTTACATGAATGTTGTGTGTGGAACCAAAGCAGGTTCTTCTTTATTGAATGTTCTAGAATAAAGTTTGGAGCTGAGAGTTACTGTACCTGCGTCTGCGTCGGTCGTCTGGAGCTCTGAGTCAGGGAAGTGATGGATGAAGGTTTCCTCGGTCCAGGTGGACGTGGAGTTGACTAAAGTCCCTATGAGAGGACGCAGATCAGAGACCTGCACGTGTACACACACTCACACACTTTTACACACACTCTCACCCACACACACACACGGAAGCAGCTCTGTGATAATGAACAGAGACGGTGTCCAGGCTTTAACTCCAACACTCTGAGTGTGTGTGTGAGAGGGCTCCACTGACAGCACAGGCTTTAAGCACTAACTCCGCCCCCTAATTAATGTTTCTCACATACACACACACAAAATTGATAAAGCTTATCAAATGTGTGTTTACTAATCAGCCCTTGAGTAGAAAATGTGTGTGTTTGTTTGTGTATAGTGCACGAATATACATAACTGAAACAACTGCTCCTCAAGAACTATTAGTACACACACACACACACACACACACACACACACACACACACACACACACACACAAAATAAAATTAAAACACCTACTTTATCTAATTACATTACGATTTACAGTAACATCTGTGTGTGTGTGTGTGTGTGTGTGTGTGTGTGTAGGTTATAATGCTAATGAAATTTCCAGGCCTGCTTTTCCTCCTGATGAAGTGTGGGAATTCCCACGCCTTAATGGAACTTCCGTGTGCTGATTAGTTAAATTGCTTTAGCCACTTTTATGCCCATATTGGGCGTTATTGCGATTTGGAACACAGCCCGGTTAGGCAATCTTTTAATGTGGGTGATTCAGGAGGGAAAAATACGTAGGATACGATGTTCACACTCTTTTTTCTGTCCTTCATCTTGCATCATCATCATCATCATCATCATTATCCTTCTAATATTCATCATCCTCATCATCATGATGATCATCATCATCCTACTAACTTTCATCATCCTCAACACATCATCATCATCATCATCATCATCATCATTCTTCTAATCTTCATCATCCTTATCATCATCACCTTTATCACCACCACCACCATTCTCGTCATGATGATGATCATCATCCCTATAACCTTCATCCTCCTCATCATCATCATCGTCCTCATCATCATCCTTCTAATCTTCATCATCCATATTCCTCATCACCATTATCATCACCACCACCACCATCCTCGTCATTATGATGATTATCATCATCCTTCTAACCTTCATCATTCTCATCATCATCGTCCTCATCATCATCCTTTTAACCTTCATCATCCATATTCCTCATCACCATCACCATCATCATCACCACCACCACCATCCTTGTCATTATGATCATCATTCTTCTAAACTTCATCATCATCATCATCATCATCATCATCATCATCATCCTTATCACCATAATCACCATCATCATCATCAATGTCCTTTTAATCTTCATCATCTTCATCCTCATTACAATGATCCTTCTCATTTTCATCATTACCATCATCATCATCATTCTTCTAATCTTCATCAACCTTTACTCATCACCACCACCATCATCATCATCATCATCATCATCATCATCATCATCATCCTTCTAATCTAATCTCTGTGTATTAATTGTATTTCTATGCAGTAGCTATAAACAGAAGTTTGCCAATAAATATAATTTTTATCCAGTTTTTGTAACACATTATTGTTGTGATACGATTCAGAAAAGAAAACTTGCTTGGTGAAATAAAAACCGGTTGAAAGGAAAAAAGTGTGTCATGTGATTTGTAGTCTGAAATGTTCCGATATGAACGTCTGAAGCAGAAGGAAACAAGTGGTCGGCCGCAGAGGAGCTCAATTATCAGTTATCAGATCTGAGTGTATCTCAGCACTACAGCCTCAGGCACACACTTCATCCTCTTCTCTAGTGTGTGTGTGTGTGTGTGTGTGTGTGTGTGTGTGTGTGTGTGTGTGTGTGTGTGATCACACACAGGGTGGAAATAACAACAGATGCCAGCTGTGAAGGTTCTGTGTTTGTTATGATTCTCCTGTCTCCTAGGATCAGGACTGAACTTCTGAATTCAGTTCAATAACCAGCAACCAGGTGTCATCATCATCATCATCATCATCATCATCATCATCATCATCATCATTATCATCATCATCATCATCATCATCATCATCATCATCATCGTCATCCTTTCAATCCTAACCATTCTTATCCTGATCATCATCACCATCACCACCGTCATCATCATCATCATCATTGTCATCATTATCATCCTTTCATACTTAACCATTCTTATCCTGATCATCAAACTTCATCATCCATTTCCTCCTTCTCCCCATCATCTCTCTAATCTTTATACTTTACAAGATTTTATCTTCATCATCTTTCCAGTCTTCATTGTCATTGCCATCATCTTCGAATCTTCATCATCATCATTTTCATCACCATCGTCCACTCTACTCCTCCTCGTCTTTATTCTAATCACCATCTCAACAGCTTTAAAATCCTCACTCTTAGCATCCTCATCCTCATTCTAATCAATCCTCATCTTCCCCAACTTCATCTTCTTCTCCAGTATCTACATCACCAACCTAATCATTATCACACTCATTATTCTGGTCTACTTTCCTGACATTTATCCTCCACTTCAGTATCATAAACAGTATCAACATCACTATCATAAATATCCTTAATAACATCCATGTCATCCCTCAAAGGTGTCACATTATCCTGGTCATGAACGTTTTAATCCTTATCTTTCTTATCTTCATCATCCAAACTCCTGCTCTTCCTACTAATTACCAGAGCTTCACGCGACTGATTATTTTACACACTCCTCTCATTTCCAGCGCTTTATTGCGGTGTGTGTAACTCGAGGTTGTCCACGGAATCATCACTTGATCGTTTTCACACCGCATTTTAACCCATATCCAAACATCTCCGATAACGGATCATATCATTAAAGCCACGCTCACACTATTACAGGAAATTAGAGTTGTGTGTGTTTTGCACCCGGCGGGAATTAAAATGCATTATCTCCACCAGGAAGTGAGATGTTGACTCACATCATAGGCTCGCGTGGAATATGAAACATGGCGGAGATAACGCGCATCACGATTTCATTTAATAAAAAAGTTCATAAGGTGAAGAAGGACAGAAAAATAAGTTTTTTCGACTAATTCCAGTGTGTGGCTCAGTTGGCTATGGGTCTGCAAAACATTCAACAGCATGTTCTACCTCACTTATTATTATCAGAATATGCTAAAATGTGTTTTATATCATACTGTACTGTAATATCCAGCTGAATGTTAGTTTAAAAATGAGCATGGTGGACGCTATCAAAAAATGAGAATGATCATTTTTATTAAAAGTGACAAATCTGTGTGTAGGAGGCTACAAAATAGCTTAGCTACCATCTTCTTGTGTAGCTATTGGTGAGATGATTTCCTCCATCTAATGCTAGTAACTATGGTAAGTGGGTCATTTTTTATTTGTCCAGAATTTTTACTTCCAGAATTCTTGAAAATCTTTTTAGCTGCAGTTAATCTCGCCATGTCTAATTAGTGATAAAATTATATAATTATGAATGTCCTGAAGCAAAATGTGTAAAATGTATGCTGGTTATTTAAAATGCAACATTTCTGGTGGTATGTTGTCGGTGGAATTACTCTTTAGTCTGTGTTACCAGTAAAGATAGTAACATCACCTTCATATATTAACATCATAACTGTAACAAACTGTATGCAGACTGTCACACAGCAGAGTGTAACACTGCAGACAGTAACACCGCAAACTGTAAAAATGCAGTCATGTGTTACTGTCTGCATTGTTACAAGTGTTGCAGTCTGCAGACGGTAACAATGCAGACTGCAACACTTGTAACAATGCAGACAGTAACACTGCAGACTGTTATACTGCAGACAGTAACACTGCAGATGGTAACACTACAGATGGTAACACTGCAGACAGTAACACTGCAGATGGTAACACTGCAGACTGTTACACTGAAGATGGTAACCCTACAGACAGTAACACTGCAGATGGTAACACTACAGACAGTAACACTGCAGACAGTAACACTACAGACAGTAACATTGCAGTCTGTTACACTGAAGATGGTAACACTGCAGACTGTTACACTGCAGATGGTAACACTACAGACAGTAACACTGCAGATGGTAACACTACAGACAGCAACACTGCAGACAGTAACACTGCAGACGGTAACACTGCAGACTGTTACACTGAAGATGGTAACACTGCAGACTGTTACACTGCAGACTGCACCAATGCAGACAGTAACACTGAAGACAGTTACACTGCAAATGGTAACACTGCAGACAGTAACATTACTGACAGCAACACTGCAGACAGTAACACTGAAGATGGTAACACTGCAGACTGTTACACTGTGGACTGCACCAATGCAGACAAAAACACTGCAGACAGTTACACTGCAAACTGTAACATTACAGACTGCCACAAATTAAAAAATCTTGTTTGAAAATGTGAGATTTCTTTCCTTCACATGTACATGATAAACTCAGAATCTGGCAACGCAGATGAGTCAACCCCAGGACATGCTGAATCAAGTTATTAAACACAAACATAACCAGGCAAATCTTCTGAATATTTCATTCTGTAAACCCGATTAGGAGCGCTTGTAAATGGAAGGCGTCAATTAGTGTTAATAGGATGAAAAAGCGGCGACGTCTGAAGGAGGATGGGTTCGAGACGACTCTGCACGTGGTCAAGCACTTTGTGTGTCGCACTGAATTCATTAGCGTTAAGTACGCAGACGGTTTTAAATATGTATGGGTTTCAAGAATTGTGATAAAACAACAGGCCTGGTTTATGGAAAACAGACTTATTTAAAGATCCGAGAAATGATACATTATATACACAAAAGTATTGGGACGCCTGACTTTTCCCGCCATATGTGTTTCTTTTCCAAACTGGAAAAAGCTTTGTATAATACACAAACGTCTTTGGGTGCTACAGGCTGAAAATTCCCCCTTCATTTAAACTAGTAGACCCAAACTTGTTTCAGAATGATGATGCCACAAAGGTGCCAGCTCCATGAAGATCTGCTTTACATGGGTTGGTAGTGTGTGGAAGATCTCCTGCTATAGAGCTCCAACCCTACTGAACAATGAATGTGAACGCTGACTGCACCCCAGGTCTCCTCACCTTCTCACCTGCATAAGGTCCTGACTTTACTTACATCCTTGTGGCTGAATGAGCACAAATCTCCACAAGCGCACTTTAAAATCTAGACACTGAAGACTTTTTCTGCTTAATGTTACTTGATAGAAAGATATGGGGAAAGGGCACCGTATCCACACACACACACACAATATTTTATTTTAAATAAAATATTTCCCTTTAATGTTAAAACGTGAGAATTATTATGATTCCTGTGATACCATCACCAATCTTCAAACAACAAAACATAGTATTAGTAAAATAATAATAACAATAACAATGATAATAATATAATTACAATAGTACGAGTATTTATTTGTAAATGTATATTTATTTATTTTAAAGCATTAATACACAAAATGTGTATTATATCTTTCCACATTTTTTGTCAACATTTTTTAAGACATATACGGCCCATTCTATCCTTTTCTTTTATATGATTTCTTGTGTGAATTTTGTGTTCATTCAGTAAGATGAAAGAAAAAAAGTAAAGAAAAGAAAAGGGCTTTTTTTTTCTTGTCACATATCCATTACAGGACCTTGAAATTCTTTCTTTGCATATCTCTGGAGCACAGAGGATTAAGGGCCTTGCTCAAGGGCCCCAAAAGTGGCAGCTTGGCGATACTACAGACTTGAATGAAAGAGTGTCCTGGTTCTTGTATAAAACTTCAGCATATTATATAGGTTGATATGTTGAGCTGGTGAATTTTGTACATGCGAGTGTTTTCCCAGCACACACTCTTTACAGCCTGTGGGTTTAGGAAAGAAAACAACAACGACAACAACAGGAAAACATAAATGTATTAACCCCCCCCTTCTTTAAACGAGGTTTATCCGCATTGATATTGTAGCTATGACGAGTTACGGCTGTCACTTTCCAATCAGATCAGCGCTGCTGGGTCGAAAGTGCAGGAGATAACGCCCATATGTTTGAACTGCAATAATTGGGACACAATTAAATCTGAGCGGAGTCCATGGTCTGAGTGAGCGCAGCTTTAATCAGCTCTCAGATGTAATTTCCTGCAGGGACGAGGATCAGCGGCGTAATTACGGTGTCACTCGGGCGGCGACACCGACAGCCCTGCCGAAGCAGGGTTCATTACCATTTTCTAACCCGCTCTCCAAAGCCTTATCAGGTGTAGCCATAATAAATAATAAGAGCATGATCTATGTTTTCAACCTTCACACTTCACACTCCACTTCTTCCAAGTTGTTGTTCCTCCTGCTGAATAGAAAAATATTATTCTCAACCGAGTCTTTCATACGCGATTATTTGTTCACACGCACAATTGTATCGGACGTCTTTGGATGCTGGAGCATGACATTTTAATTTCGCATGAACTAGGAGATCCGAACCTATTCTAGCATGACAATGCCAGAAGATCTCCATTAAGATATGCTATACATGCAAAGAAGATATGCAGTTCTTCATCTTCAGGAAGAGAGCGAAGTCCGCAGGAGACAAATCTGGCCAGTAGGGTGGGTGCGGAAGTGAGATCATGTTGTTTGTGTCGAGAAACTCACGTGTGAGGAGGTCGGTGAGAGAATAGGGCCAGTTGCACAGCTCCCGATGTACACATTATGACGTCTTTTGGCACACTGACTTATGAAGGTCGGTGCTTCCTGTGACTGTGTGTGTGGCCTTGTGTTGCCATCTGTTGGCGTGTTATAAAGCTATTGATAAATAGGCCTGATATAGAGCACTAAACCTAACTGATCACCTTTGGGTGACTGCACCCCAGACCTTTTCACCTCACCTACATCGGTACCTGACTTTACAAACACACATCTCCACAAAATCTGAAGATGTGTGGAACATCTTCCCAGAAGAGTGGAGATTATTATAACAGTAACTGTAGACTAAATGTGGATCAGGATGAATGGTTAGGTGTCCAAATTGGCCATAATGTAATATTTTACTTTGTCTGATCATTAGAAGAAGGCCACCTTCTGCTCCTGAGTGGCTTTTTCATTAGACGACAATAGTTTTTAGTTTGCAGGTAAGTTGCGGGGTTTTTATAGCAGGTGAGAACAGGAACTAGTGTGATGGATGGAAAGCGTGGCTTGTTGTTCTTTAATAAATTTTAAAAAGTTCATTCTCAGGAACGTCGTAGTATAAGACGAATAAAAGTCTTCAGGATGAACCGTCTTTTGGAGAGCAGAGTCGGGTATTTTTGCGCAACGCCGCATAAAACAGCGATAATAAAATCTTTAACAACAAAAACATCCGTCACTTTTTGTGTTTGTGCGTGCGAAGTGTTAAGTGGCGCCGAGATCCGTTTGGCCTTCGTAAATGTTTTATGTAAATATGAATTAATGTCTTTTAAAGTGCAGGCGAGATTCTATTCCAATACAATTTTAATTATGTATGCTAATCAGGGCTCATACAAGAAATGGTTTAAATGCGTCTTGGAGGGACAAAAAAAAAAGAAAAAGAAAAAACACAGTTTTTTGCTAAGTGCAGCAAATTAAACAAAGAGCCACAAGTTGGACTTAAATAAATGTCATTTAAATAAATATTTTCACAACAAGGACACGGTTTCAGAAAGCGAGTTTGAATGAGGAGCTTTTCATTGTTTGGGAAGATCGTTTTGATCGTCCTCATTTTACCTCCATCCACTGTGAGGCAGCAATAGATACGGTAAATAGAGCAATTTATTCATCCCAAAGGGAAAGTCATAAAACAAAGTCATACATTAGCTGGGAATTCAACCCAGGTGTTCCAATACTCTTGCTCCTATAGATTAGTGTGAGGAATTGCTGTCTAAACCAATCAGAATCCAGAATTCGATCGTTTAAATCAAATTAAACAGCGTGTTTGCCCCAGTCCACCACCCTGATCCCAGCTGACTAGCATTAGCAAATGCGCCACACAGAATATGCCCCACAGAGTTGTCAGATTCCTCATATGCCCATGTTGCCAACTCTTCCATTATCGTATCAGCTCGAGACTGGTGCATCAGGTTAAAATCACCCCTGCCACCTTCTCGTCTCGGCGCAAACACTTAACGTGTCCGCAGCTTTGATGAATGGATGCTTTGTAATTGTAATGCGCTGCTCCAATTTTGCAGAGGGGCAGTGAGCGGCGGACGGCGTGGCCCTGGACCGTACCGCCACGGACCCCAGGGGTCGGAAAATGCATTACCGACCGTGTTTATACTGTGTGAGTAGACATTTGGGATAATTACTATTATTTTTCATCAAAGCCAGTGGACGCTGATGGAGGTAATTCTTCGAAATGGCTGTGTCCAGATGGATAGATTTAGACGGTGGGGAGTCACATGGCCCTGGATCTCCGTGTATCATCGCTAACAAGGTTAATACGAGGAGCTGAAGCCGTCTCAGCTTTTGTTCAGTGACACTTTGTGTGATAATGGATGAAGAATGAGATTGATCCAATTAAAACTTATACTTATTTCTATATCAACCTGCTTTCATGCTCGATTAAAATTAACATTTTTTAAACCGTAATTGACAAATCATCATTTTTTTTTATTAACAGCTACCCTTAGAAACAAGGAACTGTGCTAAAATTGCACCTTAGCTGTTAGTAATAAGTTAGCCTATTTTTTACTACCCAGCTGTAGATATACACTTCAGCTAGTTTAGTTTGCTAGCAAGCTAGCAGGACCTCATGAAATCAACAACCAACCAAAAACAACTGGTATCACTACAATTAACACCTCCTACCTAGACTTACAGTACCTACAAGGTCCTAACTGGTTAAGCAGCAGGATCAATTACAAGACCCTCCTGAACATCCTCATAGACCATGTGGACCAGCATGGTAATGGTCCGCTTCTGACACAGAAAGATAACCATGTAAGGTCACATTGAAGGAATACAAGTCCGCTTTATTCAGGTTAACCACTGGTGTCCCAAAAGGCTCAGCACTCTGTCCTCTTTTTTTCTCCTGCTATAATTGTCTCTCAATGAGAATTTCTATGCTAATTCCTTCTATCTGATCCTCCTTTAGATGCTCCTGTTTCTCCATAGATATCACCAGACAATTTAAAATGGCAGGCTAGTTAATCTAAAACACATTCCTGAAGATTCGTCTCTGCATCAAGATCTTGCAATACCAATAGTTGGCCTGGAAAACTAATATTCGTTCTTGACTCATTGCTTGTTCAGTTCTCAGATTGTTGGTCTACAACAAATAAATTCTGGCAGTAATAAATTTTTTTTACAAGTTATTGTTAAATTATTGTTTCCCAATTAGAAAACCGAACTCTAGCAAACTTTATGAAGCTAACTAAATGGCTAGCTAAGATTCGATTGGATTTCTATTACTATTATTCGATTACCTATTACTAGCTGCTACAGTGTCTAACAAGCTATCTAATAGTTCTGGAATTACATTACAGTCAAGAATTGAATAAGCATTATTATTAAAACCAGATGCTAGTAAGCTAGCATCATTAGCTTAACTATTATACAAGAAGTTAGCTAACAGTTAGCTAATTATTATTATTACATTGCAACCAAGTGCAATCCAAAAATAAGCCAACTTTATGAAGCTAACAATCAAGCTGGTTAATATTGAATTACCTATTACTGTCTGCTTAGGTGTCTAGCAAGCTAGCTAACGGTTGGCTCAATGCTATAACTTTATGTAACAACCAAGAATTTTGGTAGCATTATTGTTAAAACCAGTTCTAGCAAGGTCTACCTAATATGATGTATATAGTGATAAGAAAGGTGTCTATTAAAAAAATAAGTCTTCAAAATGTTCCCTATCTAGTGAGCTACCTCAGGAACATGGCTGAGATGGTAATTAGCACTTTGTAGTGAGATCTGAAGTGATTGATTGTGAAGTTAAATAAAGAATTAGCTTGTTGAGATGTTGAAGTTCAAGGCAGGAATAGAACCTTTCCTCTTGACCTTTTCCCCCCACTTTAATGGAATTGAGGAGGACAACCTGTAGCTGAATGCTAACCTTCTCCAGCACCAGGCTGACATCTGGGAAGGTTAGCTGTCAGCCTGAATGCTGGTGTGTTTCTTTAAATTTGGACACAAATTAGCCATAATTAGTGATTAAACCAAATCCAATGTGTTAGCAGCTGCCACGCTAGCCTAGCAAACATCTCCCATCTTTTCTTGTCCTTTCTTCTCTTTTCCATTGTTACGCAACGCCTCTTTTTAAACCTTCGACCCAAATGAATCTCATCTCCGAGAAGTGGGTGTGAAGAGAAAAATGTCAAATCAATTCATTTGCATGTTATTTCTATTATAATTATTCAAACTGATTGCATTTGAGATTTGCTGAGTGGAAGAAGATGAAGAAGAAGAAGAAAAGGACTATTAATGGAGGAAAATGTAGTTCCATGTCTTTTGCACAGCTGGGAATAACTAAACACTTTCTGATCCATAACGACCCTGTCTGTTCTTCTGTCTAAATAAAAAGTGCTACATCGCTTTGTCTGTCTGTCTGTCTGTCTGTCTGTCTGTCTGTCTGTCTGTCTGCCTGTCTGTCTCTAATACAGCACTGATGGGAAAATCACAGTCATTAAAGTACCAAAGGAAAAAACACAGTGTGTTTTGTTTGTTTTTGTAAAGAGTTTAGGAGTGAAAAAATTATCTCAAGAAAAGTGAAGAATCTGAAGTGATGTTGACCCTGTCAAGGTCAAAGGAGTTGCAGCAAAAAAGTGGCTGCTGTGAATATCTATCTATCTATCTAAGGTTTCTTCATATGAAATTAATCTGTCTGTCTGTCTGTCTGTCCGTCCGTCCGTCCATTCGTCCGTCTATCATTTGTTTGATCAATCAATCAATCAACCAATCAATCAGTCAATCGATCAACCAATCAAAAATTTATCTATCTATCTATCTATCTATCTATCTATCTATCTATCTATCTATCTATCTATCTATCTATCTATCTATCTATCAAGGTTTCTTCATATGAAATTAAAAACTAAAACGAGAATAAATACGAACTAAATAAAACAAAAATAAATAAATAAATAAAACATTATAATAAAATAAAAATCTACTCATATTTTTGACACAGTACTAAACGTGAACTGAACACACACACACACACACACACACACACACACACACACACACACACACACACACACAGAGCTAAGCCATGATTGTGTGAGAGATTTACACAGAGCGATCCCCGTCATAAACACCTCTGCGGATGAACAGTAATTGTTTGGATATTGTTCGGATATTGAACATAATCCTGCAAAACTTCCTTCAAAGGAGCTGCAGCTTTTCTCTCCGAACACTTTGCAGTGCATTAAAGCATCACTACGAGCGTCTCTCAAAGAAACGAGCTCCTGATTGGCAGCGTACACATCATCCATCACATCTGAAAGCAGACAAGTGAGTTTTCGTGTTTTAGCACCTAAAGCTTTTAGCGAGAGAACGACTGCAGGGGTGATTTCTCCGTACAAACGACTGAACGCTTAATAAATCTATTACAGGGTGACAATAAAGACGACTAAGTGTCAGCTTAACACTTTATACATTTCTCAGCCAACATGAAAGGTGCAGATTGCTTTTCCTTCCTGTTTGTCCCTGCCCAGTCAATTTTATTGACTTTACAGTTATTGTTTTCTAGATTACCCTCTCTCTCTCTCTCTCTCTCTCTCTCTCTCTCTCGCTCTCTCTCGCTTGATAATAACTTCCCCGGCTATCAGCATGCTCCTGTGAATAGAGTGCATAATACATCAGATTGGAGGTCTTCAGAATAATAAGATATGAGTCATGAGACCCGTCTGCCGTCCACCTCTTCAGATCCTCTCTCAGAATCATGGGAAATTTCCAGAAGCGAACGGAAAGAGAGCTAACGATAGCACCCACACTTCCAAGTTTTGTTCTGAGGCGTAATCAGGTTATCATTTACGATAACTGCGTTAAAGTTTTTTCTGCTCGATCACATCTTCCGTTTCTTTATTCCATTTTCCGCAGATTGTACATTCTAGCATTGGAACATCGTGACGGTATTGTTCGGTTCAGCGCATCATTAAATATTCACCATCCAACTCCATTTCATTTCATCTGGAACTGAAATCTCACGAATCTTTACCTAAAATTGCCCTTAATACTGATCAGGGGAAATATAAATACACCTTTTCTGGAAAGTTCCACAGTGTACCTGAATGCACAGAATCATGCAGATCACAAAGCAATCATAAGAAGTCATAATGAGTACATTTCTGGAAAAAGTCCAATGTTATTTTATATAGAAAACCCTGAGCAATAGATTTAAACGACATTAAAGAAAAAAAGATGGAAAGAATGCAGTGGAAATCACAGTCACATCACAGTTGTAGCTCTGAATATTCGGGTTTTACTTTAAAACTCTATTACATTTACTTCATTCTGCAAACGCCCTTATCTCATTCGTACAAATGAGCAGATATGGGGTTAGGGGCCTTACTCAGGGGCCCAGAAATTGCAGTGTGGTGTGGCTGGGAATTTCAACTCACAACATTTGTATCCAAAGTTCAATTCTTTAACCACTAAGCTTCGATCTCTAATATTCCTTAAATACATTCATTTTAAGGAAGGGTGCCAATAGTTTTGAAGTTGATAAAAAAGTTTTAATAGTGCTGATTTTTGATATTTATACACATTTAAATCCCAGACGTTTAAACCACACAGAACTCTTATTTTATATAGTTGTATATTGTATAATACTTTTAAAATGTATATAATTTTGTGAATGATATCGATGCTAAAGATCTGAATATTTATGCAACACTATATAGTTTTTTTTTTTTTTTTTATAATTGAGAATAACACAGGCGGTCCAATCGGATGAAACATTAACAGAACATTTGGGCCTCCCGAACATCGACCATCCGAACTCATCTCCGAAAACCCAATTGATTTCGCAGCGTCTTTTTCTTTTCTCCTTCTCACCTTATTATTATTCATGCGATTTTACCATGATTAAGAAATCTCCCTCTTCCTGATGAGGCCAGGAATCGTTTTTGCATACATTAGTCCTTCAAATGAGAATTTTTTGGACTCACACACAGCCCTAAGGCTTTAAAAGCAACAACCTCAGAGCTTTTCATGTTTTTCTTCTCATCCATCGATAGTCCATTTTCATGTCCGAACACAATCGGTACAAGGATCACTCACACCTGCTGAACACACTCAGGCTATTTTCACCAGGGTCCTGATTTAAGTTTGGTGTTTAAATGCACCATAATTCAGGAGTTGTTGGAGTTCATGCAACATCTCAGGCTTTTATTTTTATCCAGTGTGACTTTTCCAACAGCATGATGTTCTTCCCCAAACTGTTGCCACAAACCTAAAAGCACACAGTTGCATGGGATGTGTATGGATCTGATTCACTTCAACTAGGAGACCCAAACATGTTCCAGGATGTGCACAAAGCCAGCTCCATGAAGATTACATGGGTTGGTAGTGAACATGATGAATGTGAACACTGACTGCACCCCAGGCCTCCTCACTTCCTCACCTACATCACTACCTGACCTCCTGTGACTAAATGAATCTCCACCAATCTCCACAAAAATCTAGTGGAACATCTTCTCAAAAGAGTGGAGGTTCTTATAACAGCACATGGAGATTACATGGGTTGGTAGTGAACATGATGAATGTGAACATTGACTGCACCCCAGGCCTCCTCACTTCCTCACCTACATCACTACCTGACCTCCTGTGGCTGAATAAATCTCCGCCAATCTCCACAAAAATCTAGTGGAACATCTTCTCAGAAGAGTGGAGGTTCTTATAACAGCACATGGAGATTAAACGTAGAAAGAGAAAAGCACATACGAATTATATGCTCAGGTGCTCACGTTTGCTAAGTCGAATGCCAAGTATATATATTTTTGTGATTAGATACAATTCAAACCCTATTTGTAGCAATTTCTTTTAATGCCAATGCAACTGAAAACCAGGTTCTGTTTGGTGATATAATTTCAAAACATTAGCTAGCTTGCTATAGGCTTTAGCATCTAGTAATAGTTCTAGCTAATCTACTGTATATTAGCCATCTTGATATTCAAACAGTGATATTTAGCTTCACACAGTTTTCTAGCTGCCCTTGTGATGATGCAAATATTTTTATATGGTTTACTTTAGCCTCCTGATGATGGTTTTACTAACTGATATAATGCTAACAATGTTTAGGCTTTAATAGTGTTTAGTTCATGATTTAATATTTCTGGATGTTAGCATATAGACATTGACATTGATGAGTCCTTTTTTTTTTTTTTTTTTAAATAATGTATCCTTTAAGACACATCTGAACCACATCTGTCTTTCATAAATAACCTGATAAATAAATCAAAAGGTTTAAAGACAGTAAATTCTAAAAGTATTGGCACCCCCGGGAAAAAAAAAATTCAGTCATGTCTAAAATAAATGTTACACACAAAACTTTTTAACAATAAAAGTCCCTGTTTACAATAATTATAATCATTTAATTGTTAGCAGGCCCCTTAATACATCTTCAGCTAAATTAGTGGCCTCCCTTGTTAGATGTTACAGGAAAATCCTCACTGCAATTAGGCTGTTTATTGGATATACTGTAGAAGGGGTGCCAATAATTTCACAAAATTAATTGTAATTCCTGGTAAAACAACTTTCCATATTGAGAAATAAAATGTATTTTTGTGTATTGTATCAATAAGTTTGCATTACCGAAAGTGGAAGTTTTACAAAACAATTATATAAACATATAAAAAATATATTTTTAAAGTGTTAAAGTGGCAGCAAAGTATGAGCTTATAAATTTATATATATTTATTGAATGCAGTCATTTTAACAATATATATATTTATAATAATAATAATGAATTATTTGGTCGTTTCTATCCATTTGTGATCCATAAGAAGCATTTTTACACTAAAAACAGCTCCGTGTATTAAGTTTTCACGTCTTTTTGCTTCGTCTTTTCTTCAGGTTTTGTCGCTGACAGAAAATCGACGTCTTGCCGATTTAGAGAGACTTTTTTTGTCTCATGGGCAAAATGGAGGGGTGTCAAGGTCTCTCCATCTGCATCCGAGTTGCAGGCAGATGGTCTGGATAATTATTTGATGCCTGAGGAAGACAGACATGCCGACTACCACATGACGAGACGTTACGATGGAATGGAAAGGGCCTGGAGCTGGCCACAGGGGAGGGACACACCGCGGAGGAGACAAAAACGTACACATTAGCATGTGACTGTTGTCGTCGGAGAAAAGAAAGGACAAAGTGTTTCTTTGACATTGGGCAAAGTTTCCCTCCGAGTCTTGCTCGAACTTTGCTCTCAAACTCAAACTTGAATCGCTATGCCAAAGAGGCAAAAAAACTTCATCAGGAGTTCTTGTGTTTAACGCCCTTAAAACATGCCTGCACCCTTTTCTGAAAGCTTTAGGGTTCTGCGTTAAACCTTTAAGGTTTCCCTAGTGAGGAACAACTGAAGAACTCTTACAGGTTGTAATAGAAAAGAATATACAGAGTTTGTTGGATAATTGAAGATCCTAAGCTGCCACAAGGGGGTCCCATTAGAAACCTTTCTCATGCGGCTTCTACGTGGAACCTTAAAAGGTTTTGCAACCTAAGAACCCTTAAAGGTTCTATATTTCCACTTTCTACACTTGTTTTTTATGGTGCACTCGTAAGAGATCTAATTGGAAACCTTTCTGAATGCAAACCGCATTGTTGTAGGGTTCTGTACAGAACCTTGAAGAGTTTCCCCAGAAGAATAAGTGAAGAAAGTTTCAAGGAGTTTGTTCAACATTGGTGCATTTTTTGGGGATTCTTTAAAATATAACGGAACAAATAAGGGTTCCTAGAAGAGTTCTATTTAGAACCTTCAATGTTGTGACAATCTATGGAGAAAGTTTCCAATTTTACTCTAATGTTGTGCATAAATTAAGGATGTGCATCTCCATATCGGAGGCTGATGCCAGTCGCATCTCGATGCATAGCCAACAGTACGATACATTAAAGATACATATTAAGCCGCTACCGGTGCGATACGATACGATTCACCCCCATTACGATGCAGTGCGATACAATTTCCATTCATTTCAACTCAATGCAATATGATGCAATGAATAAAATATGATGCTCTGCCATTCAATATGATACTGATGCTTCACTTTTATTTGACAGACAGCAAATCACCAATTTACTCGAGTGCCTTCTGACATCTAACGCATGGCCCTTTCCCAAACATGCCTTTGTAGTGCAAAAAGAAAGAAAAGACGTTCTTTTTTTGTTGTGTGTGCAGGAAGTTACAGCTCTACCTCTGCCATGTTAATCTGTATTCTATATGACTCTTAGGACACGTCTCGGTCTCCGTAGTGTTGTGATACGTCATATTCACGTAGCAGCAGTGATGCTTAGAGAACGCGCTCGAGAAACAGTTAAGCAAGGAGAAATTAATTTATATAACAAATATCAGTCTCAAATTATTGGTCGCTTTCTAAATAATAAAAAGTATAGCGCAGTATCTAATGCACACTTTTTAAAACCGATGCGTCACATCATTAACATTTTATGCAGATGCTTCGATGCGAATCAGTGAATTTTACAACCTCTAATATGGATGAGCTCATTTCTAATCCATGGGGAATTTTTATGTGGTTTCCTATGGGCCCATTGGGCATGTAAGTCTCCTTAGCTTCCCAAAAACATTTTATTGGAGCATGTTATACGTTTTTGGGTTCTACATAGAAGTTTCCATAAAAGGGAAAAAAAGGATCCTATAGTGGTTCATTGGAAAATTAAAGCTTTTAAAAAAAATGACTTACTTCTAATCAGCATTAATCATTTAGTATTTAAAAATCGAATCCATATAGATATTATATAAATATTATTATGATTCTTTTTTGGGTTTCTGCGACAATGGTTGGAGGCTGCAGTTGGACATTTGGTGCTCAGGATGAGGTTCCTTTTTAAATCTGGTTCCTCTCAAGGTTTCTTCCTCATGAAGCTTCAGGGAGTTACAGTCGCCCATTAGGGATATTTATGAGGTCACGTTCTATTTATATCTCTAAAGCTGCTTTTGGACAACATCCATTGTTTCGATTCCTGTACAAAACAAACGGAATGATGGAATAATGATTAAAAAGTGATATGTAATGAGAAATGATGACTTGTAATTACAGGATATGATCATTTCATTTTTTCGAAGTCATCACATGATCACAGTGAGTCACTTCTTTCCACAGATGGACCATTCGTGATGATAACGTAAATAGATTCGTATTAAATGCTACACAAGTCCCAGTTTGTACATCAGCCTCTGTTTTAATTAGTCTCACTGTATCAGACGTAGGTGGGGACCGTGACGAAGGTGACAAAACAGGCATTATCATTTTCCGCATTGCCTGTTTGAAGATAATTACACCGCTGCGAGCCCTCCAGGTTTTTTTTTCCCTCGTATATACAGCCTGTGACTGCCTGACCGCCGTGTTGTTATTGCCCCCAAACTCCAGCTCTGTTTGCACTTCAAAGGAAGCGTCTGTTACAGGAGGGGGAAAAAACGCAGTCACGAACGAACGAAAGACGTCAGATCTTTTTCAGGTTTTCTACAGTGGGGTGTGGATTGATTGACAGAGGTGCATTATTGAATCATAACTATATAATTCATCCCATATATAAAAACACTACAGATATTTTAGATGGTTTTCAAATTCTAATCGAGTTTGATGTCCTTCAGCCGACGGAGCTCCATCGCACAAACATCTGGCTTGTGACTTGCGCTGAAAATGACACTTTTTTGTGAATAGATTTGGAGACACAGAACAATCACAAAAACGTTTTGACTTTTTTTTGTTCGATTATTAATGGTTCCTCAAACAGTGGTTTTATTTGGGGCCTTTTTCAGATACGGAAAAAGTATTAATGGGTTTTTAATTAACTAATATGTAATAAACATTCAATGCTTGCTAACGTTTGTTCCATGGAGAACCTGTTATCATATGGGTTCTACATGGAACATTAGCAGGTTCTGCATTTAAAGGTTCTACACATGGTGCACACCAAGATCCTCTGAAAGAGAGGAACCTTTCTGATTGGGAACTGCTGATGGAGAACATTTAAACGTTTACCACAGTGCTCTTTTGGGGGTTCTTCAAAAGATAAACAGATAATTATGGGCTTTTCCGCTTTGATTTATTGGAAATGTTTCTGATTTTTAAGGTTTTAGACCTTTTGAGAACTTCTACAGAAAGAAACAACTGAAGAACTGTTAAGAATTAAATGGAGAATTTTATTATTATTTTATAATTACAGATTTTCAGGTTCAAAGCAAGGTTCCAGTTGGACCACTTTCTGACAAACACTTTCGAGCTTCTGAAGAAGAACATTTAAGGAACCCCTTAAAAGCTTCCTAATTAACCAAAAAATGAATGAACATTTCCAGGTTTCTGCAACCAAAAAATCCTTAAAGGTTCTACATTTATTAAAAATGTAGGGTTCTCCTCCACGTTCTCAGTCGAGGAGAATGTAGGGTTCTCCTAAAACATTTAAAAGTTTCCCATAGTTCAGTTTTTGGGGTTCTTTAAAAGATAAATGGACAGTTCAAAGCTCTTAGCTTCCTAAAAGTGTTTTATTGGAACTGTTTCTGATTTTTGAGGATGTAGATCAATTCTTCCACCGAGAGGAACAATTGAAGAACTCTTAAGGGTTTGAAATATAAAGAAATTATTCATTTTATATCTCGTATGGGTTCTACCTTGAACAATAACATGTTTTTTCACTCAAAGAACCCTTAAAGGTTCTACATTAAGTAACAGTGGACTGGTGAACTTAGAGCCTCAGAGTTCTTACTGTCCATCTAGAGAAACTAAACGTTTATAGCTTTTATCTCATTTTTAGGAGTGTGTTCTAGATTAGCCAGAACTGATGGACATTAAGAAAGTGTACTTTCTGTGACACTTGACCACAGAATGACTTTTACAGAAGAGCATAAATCCATCCTGGTTTACAAGGTTCACGAAGTTGAAGATGAAGGTGAGTTCATGAAGATTAAGGACCATGTCCACACTGAGACCGACGTTTTCACTCAACAAAAACGTAGCTTTTTTTTTTAAATGCTCTCCAAAGCGGATCAATTTGTAAACAATGTTTTCGTATCACAGTGTGGACTGAAGTCTACATGAAAGTGTAGATGTAGGATAGTTTTTCAGTTCTCGTTTCGAGTCAGCCGGTGAGTCAGACACCCAGGGGAAGTTCGTTCCACCACCCGGGTGCAGTAACAGAGAAGAATCTTGATGCGTGACTTCCCCTGAGAGAAGGTGGGTTTAATCGAGCAATGCGAGCGGTTCGGAGGGAGTGTGGTGCCACTCAGAGGGGTGTGATGAGTGCTTCAAGGCTACTCACCTCACTCTCATCGATATCCCATCTACCAAGTTCAACTTCTCTCAACTTTGTCGCATCGACGCAATTCAAGCACATGACCAGTTTTATTCATAGGAGACATTAGCATTAGCGTGACATGCGAGCGCTAGTTTTTTTATTTCTTCATTACAACATCAGGAGATTTTGTCCACACAGGTGCCAGTCAGGTGTTTGTTCAGTTCTTCGGCAAGTCAAGACTGGACTACTGTAAAACCTGGCAGATCTGCTTCTGAGGGACATTTGACCTCTGCATCTGATCCAGAATGAAGCTGTATGACTCGTTTTCAACCTTCCTTCAAGTTCTACCAAACCATCATGTTGCTTTGCTCCCAAATCCTGGCTTCCAGTTTTCAAATAACTTCTTCAAACCTATCTGTTTTATATGTGAAGAAGTTCTACAAGGCCATGCATTAGTATGCAATACCTGGTCTTCTCACCTCACCTACTTCAGTACCTGACTTTACCAACACCCTTGTGGATGAATGAAATCTCACACAAATCCAGAACATCTCAGGAAACATCTTCCCAGAAGAGTGGAGCTTATTATAAGAGTGAATCGGGAATAAATGTGGAATGAGATGTTTAAAAAGAAGCACATGCAAATCTTATGTTTAGGTGTCCACAAACTTTTGGCCCAAGTGTGCATGTTGATTAGCATAACGCACACTTAAGCCGTTATTCAGTACATTTTATAACAAGACGTGTGAGTGCTTCCATTCTGCATTTCTTCAAAAGACCACAATTCTTTAGGTCCAAACGTCTTTTTGGTGTTATTCTCTCTCTCTCTCTCTCTCTGCTATTCAATACTGAAACGTTTCTGAACAAAACCCTTTTTGAGCTTCTAAAATCCATCTTGATGATGACGACTTTCTCACACAAGCTGTCTATTACACTCATGTAATAAGAGCCTGGTCTCCACACCTTCCAAAACAAAGACATCAAAATTCCACTTGCGTCATTTCCTGATCATTTTAAGGAACACTGAAGGATTTGTGTAGCGAGAATGAACTCAAGAAACTTTTTTACCTTCTAATTTTGAGCATGAAACTGCTTTCAGACAAACATCAGCCCACAGAGCTGCTCCTCTCAGATCGTTTATTTGTAGATCCTTCTTTTCAAACGAACTGATTTGAAGAGCAATATTAGAACTAACTGTTACTATGGAAACGATGATTTTAAAACCAGTGTTCGCTGTTACTATGGAAACGATAATTATGTGTTCGCTGTTACTATGGAAACGATGATTTTAGAACCAGTGTTTGATGTTACTATGGAAACGATGATTTTAGAACCAGTGTTCGCTGTTACTATGGAAACGATAATGATGTGTTCGCTGTTACTATGGAAATAATAATGATTTTCGAACCAGTGCTCTCTGTTACAACTTAAACAAGGTGGCAACAGTTTGTGAAAAGCAACAAAGTTTTCAGCGTAAACAGAAAAGCGACAGAAAGTAAACCTGCCCAAACCGCTACAGTAAAACCTCCACATGGCGCTAATAGGAGGCGGCAGTTTTACCGAGCGCGCGCGCAGCACGACGCCACCTGCCGAGACCGAATTAATGCAAACGAGATCCTCGAGCTCACGAGCGAATCTGCACGTGCTCTGCTTCAACATCGTTACGATGCGCTCATAAAAAAACAAAGACGCTGAAGTGCTTTTCGGTTGTTTATAAGAAACAGGATGAATTCCTAAATCAGAAAACTTATTAATATTCGGATTTTACAGAAATTCTGGATTCTCATTGGTCGAACAGCAGCTTATTGATTATATTAACGTGCTTGCGCGAACGTCGTATCGTTTTTATAGCGACAGCACGTGTAACGCTGCGTATAAACGTGTCAAGTTTTCAGGTAAGAAGTCTCCAGTTTCAGCAGTTTACATCAGTCAGAAGCTGTAAATATGGGTTTTTTTACTCATGTTTAGGACGGAGGAGGAGAAGGATGTAACTATAAACGAATAAAAAGCAACAAAAGTGTTAATTAATCCTGGTGCGTGGAAACGTAGCTCTTCTGCGCCCTCTAGTGCCCAAATCGAGCAGGTTCATCCCTGTGGAAAGATTCAGTGCAGTTTATTTCAGCTGTTCTGTTCAAACACTTCATCTAAAAAAGTGGGTCCATCAGCTCCGAGAAATTCAAGACCACCAACAAAAAGTTGCTTTTTATTTCAATGCAAAGAAATGAATGAAATACTTCACTCATAGCGAACAGAGCACATGCAGGAGTTGAACAGCAAACCACTTTTAGTGATCGTGTGCTGTGTTTACACATGTTTTCATGCAGGAGGGTGGAGGGAAAGGAGCCACTGGGACCAGGGTCTAGTGCTACATTAAACCCACAACTGTTCGTTTGTCCGCTCTTTAATTGCGAAATAAAAATAAAACACACACTGAAAATATTACACCCGCTCAAAAGAAAAAAAAAATCATAAACTGTTACACATTTACAACTGAGGAGACTGAAGGAAGAGTTCAGCAGAAAAAACTCACACATTTCACGTCATTCTGTTGAAAGGCTACAGGAAGTGGACCAGCGAGTCGTGTTCGAGATCATCTGCGCTGGAGAGAAGTCAGGAACAACACCGGACTACGGTACTAATAGACTTTGATGAACAAAATCATCACGTGTTTACACGCGCCGTTCAACTCGTGTACGATTCCGCAAACCGTTCGACATTGCTATGGAAACGATAAAAATAACAGAACCAGGGTTTACTGCTGCTATGGAAACGATAGCGATATTAGTGTAAGTGTTCGCTGTTACTTTGGAAGCAAGAAGGATTTTAGAACCAGTATTGGCTGTTACTATGGAAACGCTTAGGATATTAGAACCAGTGTTCGCTGTTACTACGGGAACGATAATGATTTTAACATCCCCGTTTGCTGTTACTGTAGAAGCGATAATGATATTACAAGTGTTCGCTGTAACTATGGAAACGATAAGGATATTAGAAACGGCCTTCGCTGTTACTATGGAAACGATACGGGTATTAGAACCAGTGTTCGCTGTAACTATGAAAACGATAGCGAAATAGAAGCAGTGTCCGCTGTTACTATGGAAACTATAACGATCAGAACGAGCGATCGATGTTACTGTGGACCCGATACGGAGATCGGAACCACAGCGTTCGCTGTACGAGTCCCTGCAGACTGTTTGCTGTTACTATGGAAACGCTAGCAGTGTCGAACCAGAGTTTGCTCTTACTATAGAAACGATAAGGATATTAGAACCAATCAGAATGAATAATTCAGCAGCTCTGTGACGACTTCCTGTTATCTATGAACACGTACTGATCTTCACCTCGGCTGAACATCTTGGAGAACCAGAATCCAGAAGGAAGCAGGATGCGGACGCAAATACGTTCCCACTGTAAACACTGTATCATGGTGTCTGTTTTAGTGACACACATGACCTGTGTATGTTAAACTCAAGCACACACACACACACATACACACACACACACACACACGGGAGCATCTGATACTGCAATCAGGGTGGACACTTGACCTCGTAGCACTTTTGCTTCTCCGTACGAGACGAGGCTGCAGGTGGAGTCTGAAATGAATTTAAATTCCGAATATACACGTTTTGGCCAAAAGTATACGGACACCCAGTTTTTCCAGCTGTGCTTTGGGACACAGTGTGGAAGTTCAAAAAGGAGCACACGCTCGGGGGTCCACAAAGTTTTGGCTGCATGTTGCATCTAAAAGAGTTGCAGTCTGGGGATT
The DNA here is from genome assembly GCF_014805685.1 of Silurus meridionalis. NCBI lineage: Eukaryota > Metazoa > Chordata > Actinopteri > Siluriformes > Siluridae > Silurus > Silurus meridionalis. The sequence continues at coordinate 1,798,977 of NC_060903.1, forward strand.
TCATAACACCATAATGTTATATTTAAAATAAAGAATATATAAATACCCTAACGTTTTATGCTCGAGTACGCAGGGACGCATCAACACCTGAACTCCTGAAACAAATACAGACGTGAGACGTGACGGAAAACCGAAGCCACTGCAAACCGCACGGTGAGAAAAGGAATCTCCTGATCATAGCAAAAACCTGATAAAACATAGAAACATATATATTTAATGGCGACGGATGTAAAGCGAGTGCACCTACAGACTGCAGGATGCGAGAGCAGGTCAGTTGAGCGAGCACTGAGCACCGAGACGCTCGTGAGTCCGTCTGGGTGCGGAGACGGCATGAAAAAAGTCTTCTGACTTTCCGTTAAAGATCCTGTTTAAACGACAAAGCGAAAGAACGAGGCTCCTGATTGGTTAATGCTAATTAGGTATCCAGGATCGATGCACCTCCGCTAGCATGGACACCTACAGACCAGATGCTACTCAGGATCAGGGGAACTAAAGTCCGGAGATAAAGAGTAAACGACGCGGCCGTGCCGTCCGTAAACTGTCTCTCATCGAATATCACTCCGGAAGCAGAGCGCCGTTAAACGCTAAGTACGTGCCGAAGCTCACGTGTCTGCGTGTGGAACGCCGGTTGTGCGTTCCGTCTCCGGTTCCCGAGCGTTCCAGTCTGCGGTACCCCGACCCCTCTTGGTCAGTTTTTGTTCTGCTCCCAGGCCGGCAGCTTTTGCACCACGGCGTCGTGGTCGATGTTGATGGTGGCGAGAACGCCACCGGGGTTCTTCTCTGAGCCCGAGTAATCGATATCCTCCCCCTTCAGCGTGGTCATGTGACCACCGAGCGCTTTCAAAATGGCGTTCCCGGCGCAGATGTCCCACTTCTTGATGTAGGTCACGTGGATGTACATGTCTGCCTTCTCATACTCATCATCGGAAGCGTCCAGCAGGGCGAGAACTTTATATCCTGAGAGAGGGAGAGAAAAAGAGAGAAAAAGAGACAGACAGAAGGGGAGATGTTGAGTGTAGAACCTCATGATGTACTTTTTATCGCGTTACAGTTACATTTAGGAAATATCCCTGACCCTACGGAAATGCTAATGTGCTGCTGCTACAGAGATCCACACTGACCAATCACAAGACAGAATCCGGACGATCTGTATAAAATAGGTCGAGACATCGTCCCGGCATCCCTGGTTGCCATGACAACTGATAAATATTTTTAATAGCATTATATTTTGTATATTTTGAGGGTGTGTGTGAGAGAAAACAGAAAAGGATAATAAAAAAAAAAAAAAAGGACAATGAGAGAAAAGGAAAGCTGCAGCACCTGCGCCCCCTGCTGGTATGATGTCGGTATTGTTCCCGAACGCCTGCTGAATGAAGCCTTTGACCTTGCCTGCGTGCGAGCGTGACACGATGACCTTGGGGGAGTTGGCGTTGTAGGAGTCTCGCGGTGCCACGTTCGCTCCTCCGCCCACCATCGCCCATGCTGAGAAACACGAGAGGAACATGAGAGGAACCACCAAGAACAAGGACAATGAGAAGAAATGTCAATGGTCACATGACTACTGGTGTTTACACACACACACACACACACACACACACACACACACACACACACACACACACACACACACACACCTGTGAAGCCGGTGAAAGGTTTATGGATCACACCTACAACAGGTTCCCCGTTCACAGCCACACAAACCATCGTCGTCACGTACTTCCTCAAGTTTTCTGTATGAAGGAGAGAGAGAGAGAGAGAGAGAGAGAGAGAGAGAGAGAGAGAGAGAGAGAGAGAAGGAAAGAGAGACAGACAAATAAACAGGCAGAACGAAAAAGAGAGCGAGAGAAAGAAAGAGACAGAAAGGAGAGAGAGTGAGAGAAAGAGAGAGAGAGAAAGAAAGAGAGAGAGTTTAAGAGGGCGGAGCTTCAACAGGACATTCTACATAGTTTGCATTACAAGGTTTTTTTTATGTTGATTAGCATTCAGGTACAATTACATCAAAAACAAGAAAAACACACACACACACACACACACACACACACCGGTGTACTCCTGCGTGGCGTCGAGTGGATCGATCCACACGGTTACACTCTCAGCAGGTACGACTTTGCCCTCCGGGATCTTCGTCTGCACCTCACTCGGGATGTTCCGACTCCACACCGTCGCCTCGCCGTCCGAGTTATCGTGTTCCTCAGAGTTCACCTGAACACCACACACACACACACACACACACACACACACACGGAGTGGACCATGTTACTGCTTCAGGACTCTGATTGGTCAAAATGGTGTTATTAATCTTCAGTAACCCTGTAAAACCCAGACATGTGTGGAAACATCTACTGTCTCACTGCTGAGATGTTCAGTGAACCTTTATAGAAGGAGTCTCCAGTGTCAGAGGAGAAGCTGCAGTAAAGCACACACACACAACACACACACACACACACACAACACACAACACACAAAGCTCCGCTGTTCCTCTGCATTCGATTAAATCAAACCAGAATGGTACAGTCGGGTTTTTAACGAGCTGCTGAAGCTGGTCATGACACGAGTCTTGTGTGAATAAATACTACACTGTTCAAACACACACACACACACACACACACACACACAGTAGGAGCTTTGTGCTGTTAAAATACGTCTCATGTTACTGAGTAAACCCTCTGTGCAATTCAGACACTGTGTGTGTGTGTGTGTGTGTGTGTGTGTGTGTGTGTGTGTGTGTGTGTGTAGACTGTGTTTCGCTGTAAATGTGAGTGTGTTTTTTTACAACACTGCAAATATCAACCGTGTGCTTCAACACAGCGATTAAGAACAGCTGCTGTTTCACTTTTCAGCACCACATTCTCTTCTTTCTTCCTTTCTTTCTTTCTGTACGTATTCTTTTCTTTCCTTCTTGATTATGATTTTTTTTTTTTTAATCATTACTTTGTTTATTATTTTAAGTATATAGTAAATAACAGCTGTTGCATCACCCACATTATTTTAGAAGTTAAGACAAAACCTGTGTCCTGGAGACTTCAGAAAACTGTCACAAAGAGACTCGTACACACGCAGTGAAGGTTAAAGAGATGAGGTTAAGGGTGAGCTGAGAATGAATTGGGTATTAACTGAGATTAGAATCAGATGAGCTGAGAATGAGCTGAGAGTGGTCTGAGAATGATCCGAGAGTGGTCTGAGAGTGAGAGAATGAACAGAGTGTGGTCGGAGAATGATCTGAGAATGATCTGAGAATGATCTGAGAGTGAGAGAATGAGCTGAGAGTGGTCTGAGAATGATCTGAGAATGAGAGAATGAGCTGAGAGTGGTCTGAGAATGATCTGAGAGTGGTCTGAGAATGATCTGAGAGTGGTCTGAGAATGGTCTGAGAATGATCTGAGAGTGGTCTGAGAATGATCTGAGAGTGGTCTGAGAATGATCTGAGAATGATCTGAGAGTGAGAGAATGATCTGAGAATAATCTGAGAATGATCTGAGAATGATATGAGAATGATATGAGAGTAGTCTGAGATGATCTGATAATTAGAGAATGAGCAGAGAGTGGTCTGAGAATGATCTGAGAGTGGTCTAAGAATGATCTGAGAGTGGTCTGAGATGATCTGAGAGTGGTGGTGGTGAGTGCTGATGCTGAACCTCACCTGGAGGTAAGGGTACGTGTTTGTGATCAGGTAGTACATCTTCCTGTGCGAGTTTAAATCCCCCATGGTGAGCTTCTCTGAGGCTCCTTCTTTGGTTTTGCCCTTGGATTTCTCCTCCAGTGTGTCCTCCATGCGGATGCGCTTCACCTCCCAGCCTCCCTGCACTGCAGCCTCTATGGACAAGGCGAGGAGATCCCTCAGGTCCACCGTCTTCTTCTGCCTGAAAGCGGCCAGTCTGCTGGACAGGACCCCAGAGTACAGGTGGTACAGGAGGCCGAGCCCGAGCAGGCAGAACACCGCCACACCAAGCGGGGACAGCCGGATCCCCATGGGCGCCATGGCACTGCCTGGAAGCTGGAACTAACTGCAGATAATCGTGAAGATGATTCGGATCTCGGATCGCGGAAAAAAAAAAACCCGGCGTATGTGCGCGCGCTAACTGCTTCTCCCTCTCAGTTCCATTACATCCGGGTTTTATTACACGCTTCCTGCTCGCGACTACAAGAACTTCCTTCCTGGTCTCGGGATCTTTAATTATCCACCACAGCGATACATTTACCAGATTATCCCCCCAAACCGACGTGAGTCCCGCAGCGACACACACAAACCCACGTCTACGCTTGACCTGATACACACACGCACACACAACGACCACTTCCGGGTCACACCCGGAAGCGACAAACCCGGAAGTGAGCACATTTTCGCCTTTGACACGCATTAGGACATATTTAAACATCAATTTTTTAAAAGACAAAATAGTGATTAGATCTGAATTCAATATTTTTTGGAATTTGTCAGAATGTTAACATATTGATACCAATAAAACGTATATAACAATGCGCTCTTTTGGACGCCTTATCGTTTCCATGGTAACAGCTCTCTCACACCCAAGATGGCGTGTGAGGATTTGCTGAAGTTTTATTTAAGACCTTTCATTTCTTTCTTTCATGATTTACGTCCATTTATTCTTTACTTTACTCCCATTCCTTCTTCAATTACTTCTATACGTTTTGTCAGCACGTGCCTTAATTCTTTCTTTCTTTCACCCCTTATATGTATTCATCCATTCATTCTTTTTTCACACATTCTTTTACAATTCACTTCCTCAATACTCACATCTTTTCTTCTTTACAGTATCTTTTCTAAATCAGTATATAACATTCTCTCCTTCATTTTCTTTCTTTTCTTTCATCATTCAATTCTTTCTTTGGCACTGAATATTTTTGTCAGTATTTCTTTCCTTTCTTTCTTTAGCACTTAATTATTTTTCTTTCACCACTAAATGTTTTTTTCAGTATTTAATTAATTCTTTCTTTTTTTCTCTTTTAACACCTCATTCGCTCATTTGGATTCTGATTGGAGTCGTCAGAAGTTTCCATACAAACAAACACCAAAAACGTGTGTGTAATCAATGACATGGACACGTTTTCAGTAAAGAGCTGTTTATTGAACATTTTGGAGTCTCCAGTGTCTGTGTTTGGTAACAGTCAGAGGTGAAGCGTTACAGTCTCGAACAGAGGGACAGAGCGTTTATAGCTGCTACAATGTCAGTAAGAACAGGACGCCGGTTGGGTCGCAGACGTTCAACAACGTTAGAATTATAAACGGATAAAAACTAGTTTCGTTAGATGTGGTCTAAGAGGAACAAAACCCAAAGTGGTTTATTTTCAATGAACGATGTCACAGTCGTGAACACGTTGCTGTTTTGAACACAATCGTTGGCACTAATCACCTTCAGGAAGTGATTCATTTGGTACACAAACAATTATATACAAGTTTGAGTACATGAAAGTCATATAACTAAAACTCTGTTTACTTAAAACTATTGGCGCCCTCTCATTCTTTTTAGTTGTTTATTTTTTTCGTTAAATGCTAATCTGAAATGTTCTTTTTAAATTTTATGCTAACTTTGCTATCAGGTCCGAGTTTGGACTTTATGCAGAACATCTGCGTGAACGTATACATTCACAAAACAGAGATGTGAGTGTCTGATTAAATGCAGCCTGAGATTATGAGAGGAAAGAGGCGACGGCTCCGGAGCTCAGCGGCGTACCCACATCCACGTGTTCACCAGCCAGAGGGCGACGCTGAGGGAGTACACCACCATCTCACGCCTGGCTCGCTCTTTGTTCTCCTGCTCCAGAACCTGCAGTCTACGGTTCAGTTTCACAATCTGGATCACAACCACATCACAAGAGCACATCATCATACGAGTGTTAGATTAACATGGTTACAGGACACACTCTTTCACAGACATGGTGTCGGGTGCTGGAGGCGGAGCTAACGATTGGACCAATCAGCATTGTTTATGATCGCAGCCAGTAAAAGGGGGTGGAGTCACCGCCGATTTTGTGCCGTTTTATAAAAATTTTAGTTTGCTAAATATATTCTCGTTCTCTTTTTCTTTCTTTCATTCTACCTTCTTGAATTAGATTCATTTTTTTATTTCATTCTGCACTAATTTTTTTCTTTCATTACTCAATTTAATCCTTTTTTATCACTTAATTGTTCTGTACTTTCTTTCTTTAGATTTTAAGATTTTTTCTTCTCAATTCTTTCTTTCTTTTTTATTTGCTGCACTTAATTCTTTCATTTCAAAATGTTTTTTTTTACTTATTTTTCTTTCTTCCTTTCAACCATCCTTTCTTTAATTAAATCTCTGTCTTTTTTCCAAATGAACTATGCTCTGTAGAAATGGTGAAGATCAAATCTAATCAAATCTAATCTAATCTAATCAAATCTAATCACGCTCAACAAAAAGCAAAAATGAGTGTTGTTGTCACAGTGCCTTTGGATTAAAAACAAAAATGTGATTTTACAATACATCAATCCTTAACTCTGACCCCATCCCTGACCCTTGACCCCAGCAGTGTCTCTGTGGGAAAAGGGGGGAAACTCTGAGCGAGTTCGTACCTGCCGCCTCAGTGCCGGGGCGTTGCCTAACACCAGGTCATCAGGAGCACCTTCCAAACTAGTGTCTTGTGTCACAAGTGCAGTCCTGAGACAGAAACCAGGAGAACAGGGTGTGGATTTTTATCATGGGAGAACATTTCAGAAACATGTGCATGAATTCTCTTTGGAAGGAGTCTCCAGTGTCAGTGCTTTACAGTTTCTGACTGAGGGACAGAGGGTTTATAGCTGCTACAATGTCAGTAATATATAAAATATTCTGGCCTTATAGTGTAAATATTCTGTGTTCATGGAATAAACTTTCAGAAACTCAGATTTTTGACTTTCTGTGTCTTTGGCAACAGAGCAGGAAGTTGCCCAGAAACCAAAAATCCCTCACGCTGCGATGATTTTTGGGTAAATTCTACATCTGCTCTCAACATATGACTTAAAATCAATTACGTTTATCTTCTGCAACAGGCGTCTGGATATTATCTAGTGGTGTTTGTGATTGTGATCGTCAGTTCTCAGCTCTCATAGTCACAGTCACCTGCGGTGCGAGTCGTCCAGCATGGCCAGGACGTTCTCGTAGGCCCGGCGTGTGGTGAGCTGGATGTAGGAGATGACTCCTCCCACCGTGCCCATTCTCGGCCAGTCCTCGGGGGACACGAGAGGGGGACAAACGCGGATGGGAGCTCTGGGAGACAGGCTCACGCTGGGTGGAGGAAGCAGATGAGGAATTAGCGCTAAACACACTAATGCTAACAAACAATGCATTAATGGTCCTACAGGAACTTGTATTTCTTCTTGCTTTCGTTTGGGTGACCAATTTATGTCATACGGTCAAAATTATTGGGACACCTGACATTTCCAGTCATATGTGGTTCAAACTGTAGGAGGCACACAATAGTATACTTCACTAGGAGAGCCAGAGAAGATCTGCTTTACATGGGTTGCAGGTGTGTGGAAGATCATGCGTGCCCTGCTATAGAGCTCAAACAGTGTTGAACCCCTTGGGATTGGATTTTTTATCCTGACTTTACCCAACATCCCTAAAATCTCATCACCCAACATCCTTGGAATGAATAAAATCTCACAAATCTCCACAAATTCTGGTGGAAAATCTTCCAAGAAGAGTGGAGGTTAATTCTAACAGAACATGTGGAAGCACATACAGAAGGAATTTTGAGGTCAGGTGTCCACAATCTTTTGGCCTTATCTTATTGTGTATCATCAGGTTTTTTTTTTTGTTCTCACGTGTCGTATTTGGCGACCTGGCCGTTGTGATGCGCTCTCGAGGTCTCGCTGAAGCATCGTTCACGCCGGGATCTTGTGCGAGGGCGATTCTTCACGGATATAAAGAGAGAAAAAATATTATACATCAAATCTTTTCGCTTTTAGATTTAAAAAATTTTAATTTCTGTAGCTTGTCCTTCATCCAATCTCTGTTATATCCAATCCATCAAATTTATCCAATCTACCTCAATATCTAGGTCTCTATAGGTTAGGTATCATCCAATCTCTATCACTTCTTCTGTATCTGATCTCTAACAGCTCTTTTTCTCATCCAATCTCTATCACTTCTTCTGTATCCGATCTCTAACAGCTCTTTTTCTCATCTAATCTCTATCACTTCTTCTGTATCCGATCTCTAACAGCTTTTTCTCATCCAATCTCTATCACTTTTTCTGTATCCGATCTCTAACAGCTCTTTTTCTCATCCAATCTCTATCACTTCTTCTGTATCCGATCTCTAACAGCTCTTTTTCTCATCTAATCTCTATCACTTCTTCTGTATCCGATCTCTAACAGCTCTTTTCTCATCTAATCTCTATCACTTCTTCTGTATCCGATCTCTAACAGCTTTTTCTCATCCAATTTCTATCACTTTTTCTGTATCCGATTTCTAACAGCTCTTTTTTCTCATCCAATCTCTATCACTTCTTTATCCGATCTCTAAAAGTTATTTTTCTCATCCAATCTCTATCACTTCTTCTGTATCTGATCTCTAACAGCTCTTTTTCTCATCTAATCTCTATCACTTCTTCTGTATCCGATCTCTAACAGCTCTTTCTCTCATCCAATCTCTATCACTTCTTCTGTATCTGATCTCTAACAGCTCTTTTCTCATCCAATCTCTATCACTTCTTCTGTATCCGATCTCTAACAGCTCTTTTTCTCATCTAATCTCTATCACTTCTTCTGTATCCGATCTCTAACAGCTTTTTCTCATCCAATCTCTATCACTTTTTCTGTATCCGATCTCTAACAGCTCTTTTCTCATCCAATCTCTATCACTTCTTCTGTATCCGATCTCTAACAGTTATTTTTCTCATCTAATCTCTATCACTTCTTCTGTATCCGATCTCTAACAGCTCTTTTTCTCATCTAATCTCTATCACTTCTTCTGTATCCGATCTCTAACAGCTCTTTCTCTCATCCAATTTCTATCACTTTTTCTGTATCCGATTTCTAACAGCTCTTTTCTCATCCAATCTCTATCACTTCTTTATCCGATCTCTAAAAGTTATTTTTCTCATCCAATCTCTATCACTTCTTCTGTATCTGATCTCTAACAGCTCTTTTTCTCATCTAATCTCTATCACTTCTTCTGTATCCGATCTCTAACAGCTCTTTCTCTCATCCAATCTCTATCACTTCTTCTGTATCTGATCTCTAACAGCTCTTTTTCTCATCCAATCTCTATCACTTCTTCTGTATCCGATCTCTAACAGCTCTTTTTCTCATCTAATCTATATCACTTCTTCTGTATCCGATCTCTAACAGCTTTTTCTCATCCAATCTCTATCACTTTTTCTGTATCCGATCTCTAACAGCTCTTTTTCTCATCCAATCTCTATCACTTCTTTATCCGATCTCTAACAGCTCTTTTTCTCATCCAATCTCTGTCACTTCTTCTGTATCTGATCTATAAAAATTCTTTTTCTCATCCAATCTCTATCACTTCTGTATCCGATCTCTAACAGCTCTTTTTCTCATCCAATCTCTGTCACTTCTTCTGTATCCGATTTCTAATAGTTCTTTTTCTCATCCAATCTCTATGAATTCTGTATCCGATCTCTATCAGTTTCTTCTCATTCAATCCAATAACGGTTTTAGCGTGTCTAATCTTAACCACATCTGATCTGATTTCTGTAGTCTTACATCCTCCAATCTCTTCTATCATTTCTTCCTCATCCAGCGTCATTTAGAAAACCCCCCATAACCTGCTGATTTCTGCAGCACGAGCACTTCGATCGATGCGTCTGATTTCTAGTTAAGTAGCTTTGAATGATTCCGTATTAAAGGGTAAACATCAGACGTTTCTCAGGACCATTCTGACAGATGTTTTATAAAATCCGACCTTAATAAATGTTATTTTATTTATCATCAGTTTCAGTTCTAATGAAAAACTGATTCGGGCCTCATCACACAGATAAGGTCTGAAAATGTGGACGCTGTGGTAGGTTAATACATTTCTTCACCTGAGAGGGTCCTGGGAGCTGCTCAGTCTCCAGGAAGTCCAGAGGCTGGTCTTGGAGCGTGAGGACATGAGGAGGAGCCTTCAACTCCACACTCTCCACCGGGATGGACTGGATCAGATCGAGCTCTCGTGGCCTGAAGTGAGGATCGTTTTCGTCTCCTATGGAAAAGAAAATGTGGACGGTTCTGAAGAGTTGCTTCTGGTTTACTTTCTCTTCATAATGACTTTTTTGATTTGTGACTTTAATTCAATTGATTAGATTCTTCATAACATCTCAAATTTGATTCAATTCACAGAGCGACACAGAGACCTGAGATATTTAAAACGGACTCGCCAGATAAATCCGTGAGCTGAATGTGGAACAAGTACCTGCTACTACGATCCTGTCGGGAACCTGCATCATGGTGCAGTGGGATTCCTCGGGGAACGATAGAAGTTGGTCCATGGGCGACTCCGCTCCGACTTTCAGCCTCTCTGGGATTCTCATCTGCTGGTTGATTTCCTCGGTGTAGTCCAGCTCGTAGTGAGCGCGGTTCACTTCAGCCATATAGGCAGTGACTGCGCCGTCCAGGTCTGCTTCGTGCATTTCCTAAACCGCTGCGAGATTCACACGATGTAAAAGATGTACAAAGCAATACAATGATACGGTTTCGCTATCATGATAAATAATGTTGAGATAAACAGAACAAAATATCATTTTTATTCATTTCCCAAAGACACGGCGTACTATTTATCCGTTTATTGTTATGTTTAAACTGAATGAATCAACCGACCCGAATAGAGAATTCAACAGATTCGAATTGTGTGTTTTGGGGAAAAAAAATCCAGTCAGGAGTTATTAATATTGAATAATTATTATGATTTATTAAATAACAAATTATCGATTTATTAACAATTACATTATTAATACTATTATTAATATGTAATATATTTAAAATATGACAGACGTACATTTAAATGATACAGAAAATGTTTAGAGGCCAAATATGATGTTTACATTAAAAATAAATCAAATGTTAAATTCGATTTATTTTGGATTGATTAATAACTAGCATTATCAACCTGTTACCTTTCATCTGGCTAATTATGAAAAAAATATAGAAGATAAATTTAGGGTTAGATATTCAGGTCATAACTTATGATCAGGATTGACATTTATTATTATTATTATTATTATTATTATTATTATGCTTGAAACAATGACGTCACTCGTGACCGTTGAAGGTGCTTAAGCTAATTACCTGCTAGCGTCACTGATGCAGCCCGGATCCTGATGGTTTCTGGTGCTTTCGGTTTTTACATGTCTGAACCGTCTCTTATCCGGATTATTTAATAAACTAGATCAGCAGGTTGGTCGGGATTAATTTTCATGAACATGTAAATTATGAAGCTCTAAACTGCACATCCTTCATTATACACACAACCTGCCGCGCTCCTATCCCTGCGCATGCGCTCTAGACACGCCGCTGATATAGTGCGCAGAATCCCCAGCCGCCATTTTTAATATTTATGGCTTGTCCTTTGTAGCCAAATTAGTTTATTATATTTGAAATTATGTTACAATATAAACATGTATTATCATGTACAGTTATGATTTATAATTACAATACAATGCACTAGCTTTAAATAACCTGGGTTTGAAAGTGACATCCGGGTTAGTTCCCGTAGTGTAGTGGTTATCACGTTCGCCTAACACGCGAAAGGTCCCCGGTTCGAAACCGGGCGGGAACACGTTTTTTAAATATTTTTTCTTTCATTTAATTTACATTAATTAATTTAACTTTTTTTTTTATTAATAGTTTTTTTTAGAAATTAGATCATCTTATTCATTTATTACTTATTAACATTTGCTCCTATGGTGGTGACCTCCTAAACCTATTCACTATCACTCATATACATGTCTATATTGGTGTATATAAATGTCCTGCTGACGCTTTAATTATTCATTTAATTCATTATAATATGAAATGTTGGGTTAATAAGCGGAATTGACAATCAGTCTCAGTCTCTGACCTGAACAATTATTACCAGAGTGCATTTTTGTGTGTGTGTGTGTGTGTGTGTGTGTGTGTGAGAATTCCCGACCTGATCATACCTTTTACAGCCAGCAGATGGCGCAAAGTCACAAATAATCACAAGCCATACACGAACCTACCAAAAGTATTTGCTCCCCTAACCATCAAACCCATCACTGCTCGTTAAACGTCTGATTCCAGATTCCCATGTTTGCTGTTATAATAAACTCCTCCACTATTATTACTGTATTATTAACTACTATTGTATTGTCTGACGCCTCCATGTAACCAATCAGAATCCTGTTCGTTATTCAACAAGGTCACATGACCAGGAGCAATTGACTGATATAGTGATATAGTGAGGATCGTCAGGGGTGTAATAACATTTACACCCAAATTAGAATATTATCCAGGCGTTCGAACATCATAATTGCATTATATTTGCATATTCACACACACACACACACACACACACACACACACACACACACACACACACACACACACACACACACGCACACACACACATTGACTGGTCGTCACTTACATTCATCTTCAACATAATTTCGGTTCACATTTGTCATGCTGTCACTTCTGGGGTTTACTGTCAAAGCTGTGTGTGTGTGTGTGTGTGTGTGTGTGTGTGGTGACATCACTCCTGCTTCTATGGGTTTAAGGGCTTAGGGGTTAAACCTCATTGCACTCAGCTCCTTTTTTTACAGGATTACGATTCACGCTTTTGTATTTACACCTCCTGCATGTGTGAACTCAGTGCCGTAGGCCGAGCGTATGTTCACATCCGCCTGTGTGTGTGTGTGTGTTGTGTTGTGCAATATTTACTGGTAATCATCACACACTTTCTGTGTTGAAAGAAAACAGTTCAGAAAGGAAAGCCTGTGATGAGCATCCACATGTTTCTCAGATGTTCCTTGTGGGGTTTGTGGAAAACCCGGCATGTGGATGATGGAGAATGGGAAAGGGGCACGGATCTGCTGTCCCACTTTGGTCAGCAAGTCATGGAGGCGGAATAAAGAGGCTGTGAAAGTTTGATGGCTTGGCATCTGGAAGAATCAGAGCAGAAATGTGAACGCTGTTGTGTTCATTACAAGTCTTTTTTTTACCCCTTCGTTAGAAGTACAATCGCATCGTTTGGTGCAAGAATATATATTTTTTGTATTAAAAAAATCTTTAAAAGGCTAATATTAGCTATTCAGCTAGTAATGCTTGCTCAAAGGATTCGATGCTATGTAAGAAAAATGCTTTTATACTCATTGCATGTACTTTACAGCACAGTGGGGATACAGCGCCCCCTGGAACACTAAGAGTTAAGGGCCCCTGAGCAAGAAGGGGAAGGAGTCTCCAGTGTCAGTGCATACTCCGAGTGAGGGGTTTACACTCTTCTGTGCTTTCCTCCTACTGGGTTTTTACAGAAGTGCTGTTATACCAATGAGAAATTGTTTTGCAGACTTTAAAGGTAACAATAAATAGATAAAGAT
>NC_060903.1:2115000-2192500 GCF_014805685.1 Silurus meridionalis
AATTAATATGTTGTAAAGGTTATTAAAAGGTTGGGTTTTGTTAGGGAACAGGATAAATATGATAATACATTCAGTATAGCTGCTGCAATTATAATGGTGCTGAAAACATAGGCCTACAGGAAGCAGGTCAGAAGAATCTGAAAGTGATTTGAAATGTCGCCTCACATAACCATGCTGATTTTTGTGGTTACTCAACCCACAGTGCAACAACAAACAGAGAACACACACGCAAAATAGAATATAAAATATAATCAATATATGTGAATATTTTAGTAAGCCAGTTATATTCTTTAAATGGTTCTGTGTAGTACATCGAGAACTTTGAACAGAATCTCTAGTGCAAATGTGTATGTGGTTGTGTCTGTGAAAGAGTGAGAATATGTAGGTTCTCTCAAATGGCCTTCTTCAGTAGCTGGATTGCCTGAAGGTAGAAACGTGTTTCTATCTGTTGGCCCTCAGTATCCGGTAGAGCTTTTCTGACTAATGCACTGAGAAATGTTCATGTGTGGTCTTTGATAATTGTCATGCTCCTGGTCCTGGTCCTGCATCGCTGGGTGTAGATGTGTGTAATGCATGGGAGAGAAGTCATGATAGTCTTCTGCTCATTCCTCACCACTTTGACATTGCCTTTAAGGCCTGGGACAATTACTCTACAAACCGGGCTTTAATTTTTCCAGAGAGAAGATTCTCCTCAACCTTATTTGCACACAGGTGTATATTGTAGTTTTCAACATGGCACCTAGGTTAAACTGCCCCCTATCGGATGTTTGCAAAGAAAAAAAAAAAGCATGCAGTTTAATGTTATGGTCTACTCTAGACTATTTCAGTGTATCTTGAACAATAATAACCCAATAATTAAAGCAGTACCATAACATGTGACCATTACGAAAGTATGAATATTACAATATATTGATTTTTATAACGTCATATACAGACTCATCATCCACTTTATTCGCATGTGCCATATTTATAATATGCATATGATTACATCTTTTAGGTATGAGTAAATAGATATATCATATGCATAATGTATTTTCTGTTATCACTGAATATTAATTTGTACAGTCTACTACAATGGCTCAAAACCACAGGCTGCATTTAATCACTGCAAATCACTAAACTGTAATGAATGGATATTTGGTACCACCCAAATGAGGATGAGTTCCCTTTTGAGTCTGGTTTCTCTCAAGGTTTTTTTTCCATGTGCAATCTTGCTTATTAAGGGCAAGTTTACAATTATATGGAACGAATATATACATTATGTTATTAACGATTAATCTTGAGACAAGGCGTTAAAATCTATACAAATAAAAATGAATTGAACTGTTTTACATGCTACAATAAAGTTTTAAACAATTTAATTTAGAGCAATATGCTTATATAGAAATAGACTCGAAACTGTCAACATCCGTAAACCTGTTCATTCATGCTATTATGTGATCAGCCAATCATCTGGGAGTAGAGCAATGCTGAACATCGTACAGATGTAGGTCAAGAGTACCAGACTAGATTCACATCAAATATCAGAACAAGGAGAACATGTTGTTTTAGAGTTTTTTTGGGGGGAAGGGGTATTGTTTTTATTGACAGAAGGCTACTGATTTGGGGATTTTTCATGTCCCGTGTTTTCGATTTGATATACAGTGGTGCGAAAAACAAAAAACATTTGAAGCATTTGATCAGCTCCTTGTTAAGAAAGGCAAAGTGAGAATGCCAGACTGGTTTAAGCTGACAGAGAGACTACAGTAACTCAAAAGTAACCACTCTTCACAACCATGGTGAGCAGAAAAGTGTCCATCCATCAAGTCAAATCAAATCAAGTCAAGTCAAGTCAAGTTTATTTCTATAGCGTTTTTCACAACAGACATTGTCTCAAAGCAGCTTTACAGAAATTAAGTAAGGTGAATGGTGTGCTTTTATCCATGATGAGCAGCCATGGCGACTGTGGTAAGGAAAAACTCCCTTAGATGTTATGAAGAAGAAACCTTGAGAGGAACCAGACTCAAAAGGGGAACCCATCCTCAATTGGGTGAATCACACACCATCATGCCTCAATCTGGAGTTCAATAGGATTCAACACATTCTTCAGGAAAAATAATCTGGGGTTAAAGTGTGCAGACTCACCAAAACTATATAGTTAAATATATAGTGGTCTAAAGGTGAGTGTAAACTAGCATTCTGTTAAATATATCTCACAGAGGATTTTCCAATGTTATGAAAAGACAATTATTCATTTATTGTTCATTTTACTGAATGGTGTTATATACAGCTTTCCCCCAGACTCCAGTTTAAATAAGTATACTGATTTGCTGTGGAGCAGAAACTCCACACAACGTCACGGTTGCTATTTATTGCTTCTGTCGCTGCTACTTCAACTCCCGGCGTGCATCTCGGTTGGACCGGAAGTGCTTTGTTGTGACCTTGGCGTGTCAGGTTAAGTAGAAGAAGAAGCAGCATGGCCGGGCAAGAACCTGGAGTAAGTTATCTTTAAATAAAGCTTTATAAAGATGTATAGAACGGTTTGTAATGTTTAAATGTGTTTGTGATAAGCGTGAACTGAATTATTTATCGCTAAATGTGATAAAGGCTAGCTAACAGCTTAGCCGAGTCTATTGCGTTCATATTGCGAAAAAAAGAATAGCAGTAATTTAGTCATTTACGGAACAGACACTTGTGAAATTCGTGTCAGATTAAAAAATAATAACAATAATAATGGACCATATGACATTTATTAGTAATGTAATTAGAATTTGAAACCCATGCTGACGTCACGTGGGTTCTGTGCTTCTGGAACCGGTTCGAACATTATGCGCATGCGTACGTAATGGACCGAAGCCTACACGTTATAGTTCAGCACTCATTATAAGCACTGCTTGTAGACAATTTATTGACGTTATTGTCCACTTCACTCCGAATCTCCTCTCCATGACCTTCTAGTATGACTGTCCTGTGGTACGCCATAGACCAAGGATGGGCTGTGTCTCAAATCATGCACCAAGTATTATATTTTTTTAGGACTGACCATTCATCCTCAGAAATGTCCTTGAAATGCCCTGGGCATAAAACAATACATAAAGACATTTTATATCTAGGGTTAAGCATGTCCACCTGCAGGCATGATTTTGGAGGAAACTGTAGAATACAGAGGAAACCCATATAATCATGAATCAAGGGTGATGCTTTAGTTGAGCAGGAAACTTTTAGGACTTCCATTTGTTTTTTTGTTTTACATTGCGGCTAGATCAACAGTGCACTCGAGTTAGATTAGAGTTCATTTCAGCTCGACAGCTTTGTCTTGTGCACAGTTTTCAGCAAAAGATCTACTGAAGCCCAAAACTTATGGAATTCCTTCGAGACAGCGATCACTTTAAAATCTTTAAAAATCTTTTTTTTGTCTTCGTCTGAGAGGAATTCTCACCTGTCTGAAGGTGCACAAGAACGATTGGAAAGCTGTGCAAGAATTTTATTTTACCACCCAAAAGCTGCACTTTTTTTTCATGAAAAGATTAAACCCAGTGTGTTTTCTCTCACTTAGGGTTTTCTGCAGCAGCTGAGGCAGATTGCAGGCCGGATGTCCGCTGGTGGTCCGAGAGGCACCGGCCTTGGGATCAAACTGCTCATCGGTGCTGGTGCTCTGGCTTACGGTGTCAAAGAAGCTACATACACAGGTAACAACACAACAGAGTCAGAGGCAGGATATGTAGGACATGCATGCAGTATATAAGATGTTGTTAGTGTGGTTGTTTGCATGGCATTGGTTTATCTGCCCACTGATGGCTGTCTGATTGTTCTCACAGTGGAAGGTGGACAAAGGGCCATCATCTTCAACAGAATTGGAGGCATTCAGATGGACACAGTTCTGTCTGAGGGGCTGCATTTCAGGTTTTCATCATTTTAATTTTATATAGGTTTCATCAGGCCTAATGTTTTAGGGCTTCATATACATTCAAGTGTTTAATTTCCGGTAACTTGATGATAATCTGTTATTAATATTAATATACTTTTTATGGACAGGATACCGTGGATCCAGTATCCAATCATTTATGACATCCGAGCCAAACCGCGCAAGATTTCATCCCTCACAGGAAGCAAAGGTAAATTTGTAATATGAAAAGTAATCATTTAATATAAGTGAGTACAAATTTGCCACAATCTTGTTTTTCGGTTTATAAACGACTGCGCTCTCTCTTTCCGCTCACAGATCTTCAGATGGTAAACATCGCTCTGCGTGTGCTGTCTCGACCTGTTGCCTCCAAACTGCCCTTCTCTACCAGCACCTGGGGCAGGACTACGACGAGCGGGTGCTGCCCTCCATCGTCAACGAGGTCCTGAAGAGCGTCGTAGCCAAGTTTAATGCCTCGCAGCTCATCACCCAGAGGGCTCAGGTACTCATCTTATATTCAAGTTTTATTTGTGCGCCAACAATAGAAAGTATTTTGCTTTGAATGTAGTTAGAGGAAAAATAAATAAATAAAATACTGTTTTGCCTTTTTTTCCCCATCCTAACATGGTGTGTAGGTGTCTTTGCTGATCAGGAGGAACTTTTCGAAAGAGCTAAAGACTTTAACATTATCCTGGATGATGTGGCCATTACAGAACTCAGCTTCAGCAGGGAGTATACAGCTGCTGTAGAAGCCAAGCAAGTTGGTAAGCAGTCTTAGCATAGAGATTTCACTGAAAACAGAACACCAAATGGTTTTTAAAACATGTTTTCAGGATTTGGTCCTCATGTTAAGATGTTAGCTACATGAAACTGTGACTATAGTATGCCAATGGGTTCTGAATCATTTCTTGAAGTGAATTTTGGATAATTACTGGATTTTCTCCACCACATCTGTCTCATACTTGATGCATGTCATGATGCTTCCCTCGGTCACATGTCTTACCTCCATCCGCTACCTTCTTAAAGAGGCTGCTCCGGCCGCTAACACATAATACATTACCGCTAAATTGAAACCCCAAAGCGAGCAAAATGACCAAAAAAACAACGCAGCGGATTCACGTTTATTATTATATTTAGAAAATACCAATGCTTGTTTGTATCATTTTATTTTTATGTATTTGTCCGGCACACCTTAAAGGCCGGTCCGTGAAAATATTGTCTGACATTAAACCGGTCCGTCGCGCAAAAAAGGTTGGGGACCGCTGCTATAGATGATTCATATTAATGACTCAAAACATGTCCAGCTTTCTACTCTGGCCTGCTCCGACAGACACACTGTTATCATGGAAATAATATTAAAGGGGAAAACGCCACATTGACCTGCAAGTGGGAATTCCAGCTCGGAATTTTTGGGCGGCTTTCATTTTTCAGATCAAACTACAGGGAAGACAAAGAGTCTGGAGGGAATTGTTTATATTTTACAGTTGTACCACATTTTTTAACCTGGAAAAAAAACCCCAACAGGAAGATTAGAGCATGTAGTTGTGTGGAGATTGTCTCTAAATAATTGATTCCTTCATAGGCAACAACATCTTACTGGAGCTTCTTTTATATTTTTGCTTCCATTGTATTTTATGCAAAAAAAATATTAAGCCGTTAATCCCATGTTCTTAAGCCAGTCATCCTCTAGGGGGCACCGTTGTCACACGTTTAAAGTGCTTAGTGTTTTAGAACTTTTTTGTACTGTCCAGTCTATTTTACTTTTTAGTATCATGACTAATCTTACAACATGATTTGTCTTTTGCTGGTGTTCAGCCCAGCAGGAGGCCCAGAGAGCTCAGTTCTATGTGGAGAAGGCCAAGCAGGACCAGAGGCAGAAGGTCATCCAGGCTGAGGGAGAGGCTCAGGCTGCTAAATTGGTACAGTCCATTTTTCATCACTTTTTTTTTTTTTTTTTTTTTATGTGTGTTTAGTTTGGGTAGCTTTTCATAATCAGGCTTTAATACAAGTTTAATACACTGAATTATACCCAGAGCATTTGTTAAAGCACTTTGTTTACAGCTGTACTGTATATAAGACACGGTTTTGTGCCTTCCTGCAGGTGCGTAAATAAATGCGCTAAGCATTTTGAGCATTTTGTACACACATTTATTGCAGAGTAAGCATTTTTCTTCCCAAAGTGTTTGTTTGCATGAGCTAAGCAGGCGTTAATATTAAAATTCAGGCCACAGGTCGTTTAGTTCTAATCAGGACAAATGGATTATGATTTGTTATTGTGTGTCTTTGTGTTTGTCTATTTCAGCTGGGTGAAGCCGTAACAAAGAATCCTGGCTACCTTAAACTAAGACGCATCCGAGCCGCCCAGAACATCGCCAAGACGGTAAAACCTGCGCTTCTAACCTCATCAACGTTTACGATTAATATCACGGCATATCCATGTTTTGGGTGTGTTCCAGTGAAACACTCTTGAACTTGTGTGTGTGTGTGTGTGTGTTGCAGGTGGCGACCTCACAGAATAGAGTATACCTGAATTCAGAAAATCTAGTACTGAACCTGCAGGACAGCTCCTTCAACAAGTAAGACCCTCTTCTACTGCTCAGATGTTTTTGAAGGACAGGAAGAAAACCATGAGACAACAAGCTTGCCATCGTTTTCTCTTTCTTTCTCTTAGGGTTTAGTAGTTATGCAAGCGTGATCAGAGCCACATCATTGATGTGTGCATGTCATACACTGATTGTTTTAGAAGGTTGACCTGATGAGTGAATTGGACACTTTCATGCCCTTTCATTTCAGAATAATTTATTCTGAAACATTTTCAAAAGAAAAAAAACTAAGTAGAAAGTATATAGCGGAGTCGATCTTCTAGGTGTGTAACGGTCCACGAAATTCACTGTTCGGCACATACCTCAGTTTTTGAATCAAGGTTCGAGTTTTTTTCCCCCCCCATACGGTCAGGGGGAAGTACAAAACAAAAAAAATTGCTTGTCGGCATTTTTTGTGTACTGTTACACCCCTACTAGATTCAGTAATAAAAACTTGTGTTCCGAAATCAGCCCACTAATATATAACCATTGTGTAGCATTAAATTACTCTCTGATGATGAGGATGATGATGATGATGATGATGGTGATGACGATTATTTGTTTCCTGTTTTACAGTTTGTCTCTGGGGAAATAAGAAGTATCACCCCGGGGAAGTGCATTCCATGTGTTGAGCATCTGTGCTGTATTTAACGTCTGCTGCATATTGACCTCTCGCAGCAGTGACTGTCTCTGAGTGCAGGTTTTCCAGCAAAGGGGTTGGGTACCCTTTACACTAACACACACACACACACACACACACACACGTTTAGACACAACCCGTTTATTAAAGGGTTTGACCATTAGATACAAATTACATAATTTACGCCTCATTGTTTAATAAAGAATTGATTTAAAATCAGCTAATGAATTGAGGCATTGAGAGAAATAGTTCTGTCCACTTCCTGTATGTGTGAAACATAGTATTATAAATACACACCCTATGTATGATGTTCATAAGGGCCACTCGGCTGTTAGTAACGCTTTACACTTTGGATTTTTCAGCAATGTGTAATCTGTCAAAACACCCAAGCACTTGAAGGAGGTTCTATTAAATATTTCGATTTTTTTTCTGATTACATGGCTTTTTGTGTTCCTTTGGTTTGCTTGCAATTATTCAAAAATGCTATAGGAGCAGGCGTTTCATCAAATCCCCACTTTCAAACCTATTCAAGTAACATTCCTCAGGTCATTTATATCTATTTCTTAGAAAATTGTAAACAATTCTACAGAATGTAAATGTTTAAGCCCACTTCTTTAAGTCTGACCACGGTGGTTTAGTGGGGAGGCGGTAGCTTAATAGTTAAGGGATTGTAATTTGGTGCACAAGGTCATGAGTTCAAATCCCACTTCTGGGATTTGAACTCATGACCTTCTGAGCAGGCCCTTAACCCTATAGCTGTTTAATTGTATGAATGAGATTTAATGTAATGTAATAATTGCCCCTGGATAAGGGCGTCTGTAAATGTTTACATATTCATTACTAGTGCCTGAATGAATGGGTTCAAACCTCAGGAGTCAATAAACATAACTCCTAAGAACAGATGTGCACTACCACATTTCTTTTCCCAAAACCAGTTGATTCTTGAGTATCAGTTTGGTCCGTGTACGTTGAATTTATTCGCTTTTTTTTTTTTTTGTTTGAAAATGAAATTAGAAAATTTTCCATGTTGAAAAACATTTGCTCTAATTAAAAATCAGTTATGCCTCATTTATAATTTCTCAAGATTTTCTAATTAAGTTATTTGGGTTTGATGGGACGCTTGAATAACTTGGATATAAAATAAACTGACCGTCAGATAATTATTTATGAGCAGATTTTACCAACATTTTGGCTTCACTCTGAAACGTTCATGGGGATAATGAGATTCTTTTTAAAAATTGATTTTTCAGGTGCTTTTCGTGAGGAATCCTAAAAAAAAAAAAGACGGCCAATAAAATTCAGATTGACTTTCAGGTTAGATTGGATGTCGGAGTGTAAATATTGTGCAGTTGGCATTGATCATATTTGCTATAGTGAGTGGTATAGTAAATTCCTCAACTAAACAATAAAAAGCTAATTTCTCTTTTTTCTGCTTTTTATATAAAATCAGAAAATTGACAATTTCAACGCAACATACACAGACCCAGTAGAGTATAACAATTGTAATTTTAAAGGTTTTCTTCAGCGGAAGCACTTCACACAAAATTTACCTTCATTAAATATTATAAATCATCAAAGTAGTCCAACAAATATGGAAAATCTCTCTTTATATGTGAACAATACACAAGAACTGCATAAGCTTTATGGCTGTGTTGATGATAAAAAATAGTGTATTATAGTAGGAGGTTAACTTTGTTGGCTTCCAGCCATGTTGAACCACATAAGTGCTCTATAACTTTAACATTTATTCAATATTTATTATTTTTAAATATTTCTTACAAATTTAAAAGAAATTGCTGAAGGCCTTGAGTAGATTACGTAATAGTGGTCAGTTTGTAGTGTTGTCCAGCAGATGGCGCCAAACGCACATATGCTGATTTAAATAAAAATCTTATGCATCGTTATATATATATATATATATATATATATATATATAAATAAATAAAAGTAATCTAGATTAACATTATGTCGGAATATATTGTTAAAATATATATACTGTGTTCAGCAGTGCATTATATATGTGAAATATATAGTGACGCTGTTTGCTGCATTGCCATGCTTTTCAAATATTCCAGAGTAGTCGGTGTGTGTGTGTGTGTGTGTGTGTGTGTGTGTGTGTGTGTGTGTGTGTGTGTGTTCTGATTAAGCGCGTGTCTCAGCACGATCTTGTGAGAAATGGGTTCCCGGTTCTATAAAAAAGAAAAAAAATCTCACCTCTATAAAAAGCTCAGCTCTGCACTGGCAGCAGGGGGGTTGGGCGCTTTCCCGATTTCATTAATATTCATAAAGGGGAGGGGTTTGTATACGGGGCGGCAGTTGTATAAACTACGCCTACTCCGTTGGACTCAGCCTATAGAATCCAGCGGCATTTTTTGAATGCAGGCCAAAAAGTCACTATGGGTGGAAAAAACAGGATTGACTGGGATTTAAGGATTTACAACCTTATTCACAAATTTAAAAAATACAAAAAATTAATGTTTAGCTCATACTTAATGAATTCTGTTTCAATATATATAAGGGAAAAAAGTATAAATGCATATATTTTGTGTACACTCTTGTATCTTGTATATTTCTGGCAGAGAATTTAATCTGCAAATGTTTTGCAGCTCAATCATTCAATGAATGTTGATTATTATATATATATATTTTTAGTACTGTTGTATAATTACTACCTATTTATTATTAACAACTTATTTTAAAAAATTGCATATTGCATGTGATTATATTTGACCATACAACAGAATGGTCAAATGTTGGCCATAATTCTTGAGTTACTTTAACAAAATGATGATAAAAATAATAAAAATCACACACCAACATATCAAAAATCTTGTGTGTGTCTGTAAGACTTACTTGTAAGGGCTCACCTTTTGTTATTAAGGTCTACTAATAATGTTTCTTTTTAATTTATTTATATATTTAAGGCTATAGCATTTTTATTTTTAACGAAATACGTACGACATATTAACCTCATGAAAACAGAGAAGAATGGTGGCTTAAATGTAAATTTTAATTTAAATTTATATCTAAATTTATATCTTCTATATCATTTACTGATAACATGAACTACACTGTTTCACACATCTCAACATTATATACATGTTAGGACAAATTAACTAAATAAAAAATCTGACCACTCCATTGTTGATTATTTTGTTACTACTTAATGGTATTTTTTTTTTGTGCTTTTTCAAAGCATGCCATTTGAAACACAGCCCCGCCGCAGGCCGGCCGTCTGTTCAGTGCTCCAGTTAGGGCACGTGTACGTGTATTGGAGCACAGTCCAAATTCTCTCTCATCTGCGGCGTTACCATGGTTACGCTGACCTCACGGCGGGATGGTAGATCATGGAGATTTGCCCGGAGATTAGCACTCAATGTTAGGTTACAGTAGCACAAAGGAGTTCTTTATGCTCCTATTTTTGGAAAGGAGTAGGTTGTGGTTATCGAGCCAATTTCCCACAAAATAAATAGATAATATCGTGCTGAAAATGCTGGTGCGAGTGAAAAGTGTGTGACCTACTTCAAAGTCATGATGCTCGCTCTGCAGCGTGTGCATGACTGCAGTCAGCTGGCTTCAACAGTGCTTCCATGATGGGGCTGCTACTGCTGTGATGTTACAATTATGTGTACAAATTTGTGTAATTGGGAAAAAATATGCTTCAGATAAATAAAACATCTACAGCACCTCATAAACAGCATCCATCCCTTACTGTTTTTAATTAATCATTCAATGACTTGATTTATTTTACATTAATTTGTGAAAACATAGAAGATAAACACATCAATAAAGCATCTTTTTCCATGAGAACATTTTTGCATATATTAACATTTATAGCATTTGGTAAAAGCCCTTTTCCAGAGCAACATACAACTATCTCACATTTATATTTTATACAATTGAGCAGTAGAGGGTTAAAGGCCTTGCTTAAGGGTCCACCAGTGGCAGCTTTGTGGTTGTAGGCTTTCAACTCATCCTTCTGATCAGAAATTCAATATCTTAACCAGTGTGTTATCACATCCTGTCCATGTGGTGGTTAAAATACAATCCAGACACAAGATGCATTTGTCCGGGTGTCCTAGTTTTTCTGTAGCGTATTATTATTATTATCAGATAAAAAAAAGTAATTTGGCTTAAAAGATTATTGAAAGGGTGAACTTAATTTTAGCCAAAACATTTTTTTTTCTTTCCTTTGTTAAATTGTTTTTAAGATTCAAGAAAGAAATGAAAGAAAAAATGTCTGCGCAGCAGAACTGGTTTGTTTCGGGTGACTTTTGTAGGCCACATTATTCGTTACCACACTGGGTGGATGCCAAAAGTTATTTGAGGGAATGTAAATAGATGCGTCATAAAACAAAACAAGAGAGAAAAAAAACGAAGCTCCTAATTAGCAAGTTGTTATCTGAGACATTCCTCAGAGAGTGTCCAGAAGCCAGCCATAGCTCTCAGCCTGAGAGCTAATCAGCTAATTAACAGCTAAAGCCACACAGGAGGAACAATTATGCTAAAAGCATAAGCTCTGGCTATATGCTACAGAGAACTGAGACCCAGACATTTCATGCATCTTGTATCTGGATTGTATTATAAGTATCACATGCATTTACAATGAAATTCAATGGCTGCGTTTCATGTTAATATATAGCGCAGTTCAGCTCATTACGTTCACCCAATTAATTTTTTGTATTTTTATTAATAAAGTTACATTAAAATGAATCTTGCACATTGGTAAAGGCGTCTTCGCCAGCATTCATGGAGCGTGTGTTTCACTAATCGGGAGGGTTTTAGTTACCAATTTTTGATTTTTGAAACAGACATGTTTACACGAAAATGTAGGCATTCAAATCAAAAAAATTTGTCTGCACTGTTTGCACTCGGTTGCACACGATGCACTTTATGTGGCAATGACACTCACTTTAGTCCTTCCTCTGTGTTCTGTTACGTAGCTTTATGTTGTGTGATGAGGCTCTATGTTGTTTAATGTAGCATCAGGGTTCTGGAGTACTGTGTACTGCGTCAGCAATATTTGGTAGAAATAACAATAAAAGCTTCTCGACTTGAACCTGTTTAAGTGATTGCAATCTGTTTTAAACCTGTTTTTATTGATGCTTTCATTTTTATTCGAATAATACTGATACCAAGCCCAGATCTGACTTAGATCAGAACTGAAGCTACAAAAAAACTTCTCACGTTTTTATTATATTCAGACCAAATAGACAGCATATCTGGATCTGACCCTGTTTTGTCATGTGTTTTAAATATTGACTTTAGAACTGCTTTAATTGCATTTCTGTATGACTGAAGGATACTAGCTTGTGATATGATTTCTCATTAAAGCACTCAGCATGCCCCTGTGTCTTTAGACTTTGGTTATGATTCATAATTTTGCATTGTGTTGGTGCCACTCCTTGATCAATTTTCATCTGCAGCACGTCCTGCTAGCTTTTCCAGGTTGAGGTTCCTCCCCTGGAGATGAATTGATAAACTGGTGCAACACACAGTCAGAATGGATTTAATTAACCTGCTTCTTTTTTTATGGATCTCTCATTATAGAGTCAAATGGGATTTAGATAGCCTGCCCTAGTTAGGCTTAGTGATGCTCCTTTTACATTCTTTCGTTCAATCCATGTTATTAAATTCATCCCTGTTTGTCTGCTTTGGTGCTTACTAAAAGTTAAAAGGTCTTTGAAATGTGTACTAAAATTAGGTCTCTGTGCAAAGACTTGTGTGACTCAGGGGTGAATTCATGGGAAAGTGCACTAACTTATTTTTTTGTTGTTCTGTCTAGGCTTTTTGCTTTCGCTCACTGTTTCCAGCTGCCGCAAAGCACACTCACACCTTTGTCTGCAGCTGGAAGAACAGGAATTCTAACTGGAATGTGGCGTGTGTGTAAACTTTAGCCAACCCTTCACACCTAGCTAGGAAATTTGAAACGTGACTCATTGTGCTGCTTAAATGTTATGATACTGTATCTACAGGAGGGTAATTTATCATGTATTGGTTGCATTAAACACACACAAAACACCTTTCCAAAAAGAGTGCTGTGAAAATTGTAAATAGAAACCTTCTTTAAAAATAAGTAATTCAAATGCTAAGCTTTGTTGCTAGCTAGCCTGAATAATGCTAATGTTGAACAAATTCAAAGTAGTGATTACAAGAGATACCATTACATTTTGTCTACCGAAAATATAGCAATCCCAATCCTTGATTTACTTGTGATGACCTGCAGCGGAACCTGGGCTAGTTTACTAGCATGTAACTAGCTAGCCAGCTTTTTTGGAATGGCAGGAGGACATAGTGATGCTACCACAAAGGTTTATGTGTAATTTTTTCATAATAGGAACATATTCACCATTTATATTTTTTAGCATTTGTACATGGATACACAAAACAGGCCTTGGGGTGGTTAAATAACACATTAGGTAACGTCAAAACCTATTTCTGACTTTCTGTTTTTTTGTTGTCTAGTGAAAGAATAGTTTCGTTCTGTGCACTGTTCCACCACCTCACATCTATGCCTGATTTTAAAAGTCCCTTTTCTGTACAGAGCTTTTCAGGTTATCAAGTTTGTGCAGAGAGGCAGTGAGTGCTTCCTGTTTTCATTGTGTGTAAGGAAACGGCATGTCCCAGCCAGCACCATGTCTCCACGTCGGCCTCTGGGCACGTGGCCTCTGTGAAAGACCGATAGAAGCTGTTTGATTAACTGAAACGTCTCCAGTGCCAGGCAATGTTGCCAGATTGAATGTGTTTCCATATGACAACGCTTGTTTTAATGATTGTGTAAAAGCTCTGCATCGTAGTAGATGTGTCGATAATGTTATACAATACATCACAATCATACTGTTATCTAATTTCTACTTGTTTACTTTGTTTCTGTGTATGGGCAGGGAAATAAATCCTCTATTTTTAGTCTGTCCCGTTTGGAAGACATAAGAAGTTCAGGTCTAATAAAATTAATCAATTTGATGGCCTTTGAAGGGATTCTTCATGTTCTACCACAGCAGGTCTAAAATGGATGCAGCACAAGTCATGTGCTAGCATAAGATTTTATATAAGACTTATATAATACCTAATCCGGCTGGAAATAAAGTCATCCAGCTGTGAAGATTAGATGGTATATCAATTGTTTCATTTACTTTCTTGTTGTTTCAGGCTAGTGAGTTTGCTAGCTTGCTAGTTTGCTAGTAATCAGCATGCATTGCAACTCTTAAAACTTATATTTAGGTTCTGTTACTCTGAACTGCATTTACAGAAGATGAAATGCATTATGTCCTTACTGCTAACACAGTATCCACAGCTAACAAAACATTTCTAGGTGCTGCCTATAGAATGGGCAGTGAATTCAGCGAAGCATAAACAATCTGGCAACCCTACAGCCAGCTAGCATGTGCCAACGTTTGTGTCTTCAGACAATGTTTTCCATATGCCTAACAAAAAAATCTCCCGCAACTTTTTACGAAGCTAAGCGAAGGCCTATACTTCTGTTCGCCGCATTAAATGAAGCATAAAACTATAACAACTGTGTCGAAGCGGGCGTTTTGGTTAAATGTTTAGAAATTTTTTACATATCATAAAGGTGTAACGAGAAATAGAGTATAGTATAGAGCACGAAAGATGATTAAGACTTGAGTGTCCATCACCAAGTTGGGTGAAAATGTAGTTATAATAATGTATATTGGTAAAAATGTGTGTATTGTATATGTCCTTACTATGTTATTTATAGAAGCCTTTTAGTGTCTTGCCTCCCTTCTGTTCTGTGTTGGCCAGTTTTGGGAATGTTTACCAGGTTCACTCCCACTAATTACACTCTGTCTGGCACAGATGGTGAGCACTGAAGGTCTCCAGGGTCTCCCGATTACCCAATAACCCTCCTCTGAGGGCGTTAAAGAATTTGGGAGAGCATAACATGGAAGAGTCCGCTCAGTGATTCATTTCCTCCTGAAACCCCACAGCCAGTTGTCTCATTGACCTCTTTGTTCCAGTAGACCTCTAAAGGCAATGTTTAACTCATCAACAGCTCGTACTATCAAAACCTTAAATATGTCTGTGTTAATATTTATATAAGCTTTATTAATGTTAATAGCTAATGTCTTTGTTTGTTAAACTTTAATTGTTGCCCAGATCTGAGGCTAAACAATAATATAATTTTTGACAGACTGTGTTAATGAACTATGAGGCCTCTATGTCTTCTCACTGCCCATTAATTATAATGCATTTTTAATGAGCTGATCAGCAGAGTCCTCCTGCACTCGACTGCATGCTCCCAAGGGCATCGGGTTACAATCAAAGGAGGAAGGGTGCATTTAGGGAGACCAAAGCCAGCCAGGAACGACTACTCTCAAAGACTTAGTTTTTGATTAAAACATGTCTTCACTTAAACCATTCACAAACATTGCATTTATTTTACCAATATGTAAATGTGTTAGTCGTATTGTGCAATTTGCATATTACCCCTTTGATGTATGCAAAGTATTGAGAATTATTTCCCTCTTTCTAACCACAGTGTTTATTCCACAATCAATGACAAATCAGGCATTTCCGACTTAATGCACTTTACACTCAAGCAATTATCCTAAAGCGACATCTTTATTTATTGAACTGAAATGCTTTATCACTAGTCATGAATGTTCGAAAAAAATCCATGCAAGCGAACTTTTCAAATGTTGGCCCTCCCACAACGTTCAGAGTCCACTCCCTCTCCTTTGTCTTTATCTTCTCGCTTTGGTCTACCTCCATCCATCCACCGTAACCCCCCACATCACCACACCCCAAGCAATCCGGTTTATGGTATAAGCTGTGTAGGCTTGAGGGGGGTTGGGACTGACAAGAAGTTTGCCATCCTCATTAAAGAAACATTTACTAATTAAATGATCATGTTACGTTTACGAGCATGTGTAAGAACTACAACTTTGAATGATGAACAGAAACTGCGTTTCATCATCCTGCACTTTTAATAGGCCCATTTTTATCCATGATAATGACGCTTAAGACTATTCCAATCCATTATTATAATGTGCTTTGAGTTGACACATGGAGCACAGAAAAGATGTGCATAATGAGATTAAAGGAGAAGGAATGAGCCATGCTGGTGTAACTGAGCTTTGTCGAAATGTGACTTGTAGGTGCTTCATTCCCTGTTTTTTATTAACAGGTGGATTTTTTTTTTTTTACTTTTCATCCGGTTCATGAGGACAAAGGTCTGTATATTCCCAAAAGGCAGCAGTAGATGACATGCATGCCAAACATTTAATCCTCTAATAACCTAACAATAGTCTTGACATTGGCCAGATCGGATGCTTCTTATCTGAATATCATGCTCCAGTGTGCGAGCAACGATGTTATTCAATGGTATATTCTCTTTTTATGTAACATCGTGTGCGTCCACTTAAAACGAAATGCTTAAAATTCGCTTAAAATAGTTTAAGCTTTAAAGGTTTTTATTGACGTTCGAAATTTCCACTAAGAAGTTTTTGGTTTGAGGGTTTTTGCATTTGTTCTGCTTTTTTTTTCATTTGTGTCTACTCGACCCAAATGAATCATGCAGTTCTACAGATATAATAAACACACAATTGCAAAAGGTGTGTACAGGTGTAACAGTGAACCCACCTACACAAAAATAAGAATATGAATAAAACAATTGCTTATAGACTTATAGACCTATACATTGCATTTTAAGCATGCATGAATAGCATGCACAAGCTCACTTCTCTAGCTTTTACTTTTATTTTATTTTTATGTCCTATTTATTTATTGCATGCAAAATACTGCAGTTTGTAAATAAATGCACTACATGTATGCAGTTCTGTTCAATGCAATATATGCACTGGACACTTGTGCTGGTCTTTATGGTGAATGTTGTTTGTGCTGAACCCACAGAGAAACGTGCTTTCGGTTCAATTGACACGGTGCACGACTTTCACGCTTCGCCTCGTGCAAATCCGCGATCCAGTCCCCGGGTTTTCGTTTTCGCCCCGCCATTGTTGGCTCGGGTTTCGTTTCCGCGTCCGTCCTCCGCCGCGCGCTCGTGTCGCGCCGCCATTTTGTGTCGCGCGCGCGCCCAGTCGTTCCTGTCATGGCGCCTTGTGTTGAACAAAGAACAACATCTCCCATTAATAATATACACGATAGAAAGCACGACATTTACACATCTAAATAAATAAACATCTGATCTTATATAACACATGAGTGATAGACATGAAGAAGAACCGGTGAGGGATCTAAAATCTCAAAGAAAATAAAGGATGATGGAGGAAAATGGTGAATTCCCTCTCAACATGCTAGTTCCCATTCTGTCCCATTATTGTATATGAAAATTGGAAAATCCCCAAAAGATCACCAACAACGTTATCTCACCATTCTTCATCTTAGTTTCATTGCTATTCAGGATTAGTTTGGTTAATCCTCTTCATTCATACACCAAATAACACTGAAAGCATCTCCAAACACATAAAATTCAGGTTGGTTTAACCACATGTAAACATCATCGCATATTCCAACAATCTAAGACGATCTTTGTCAGCTATAACATGGCCTACAGCTTATACCTGGTATTCTCGTTTCTACTGAAGACTTTGGAAGCTTCGCAAAACAGCTACATAACCCGGTCTTTCATTAAATACCCTTTTGGTTGAAGTCACAGAGATATTGAAACCTGTTACACATAATTATGGAACTGCAAATGACAATCGGTCTATAAACATAAGCCTTTTCACCTTGGTGTAGTGTCCATCATGGTATAGTAGTCCACCCTGGATCGTTTTCTCTCAGAACATCATCTTATCTGGTTGATTTTAATGGTTAGTTGTATTGGTAGTCCCAAAAGCCACTGGAAACTCCTTCAAAATACTTTTTTTCGATTATATCAATAGCTGTGTGGTCCCAAGAAATATGTCTCAATATTTAGCACAGCTAGCCTTGAAGGATCGCTTCTCTAATGAAGTTAATAAATGTATAATGTTTTTTAATATCCAACCTATTGTAATGAAGCTATAAACTCAACATGTAGCTGCACAGCATGTTTTGGCTGAATATCAAAGTCCTGAAGATATGAAGTATGTTGGCAAGCTGTATTTAAGGTCTTAAAATATTTGGCCTTGGTGCAGCTTTCTGTAAAAAAAATGGATCTGCTTTGTCTAGTTGTTATTCTGGTTGGGCATTAAATTCAACTGGTCCTGTCAAATCTAAACATAAAAAACAAACAAACTGAGATTAACTTTATTTACCCAACATGTTATTGTGCCGCTTTCGATTTTAGAAGCATCTTGACCATACACTTGTATTTTATTCTTTAACAAACCAAAATACTCAACATACTATAATAAAACCCTAAGCGTTTTTAATAGCTATATGACCTGTTTTTGGCTGAGCTCCAAATTTCACCCTACTGTTTAAGTGCCTCCGCATTTTTTGTGCGAACTCTGTGAACATTGTATAAATCACTTGTTTGTACATGGCCTTATTTCAAACTTGTGCTTCTTTCTAATAGGAAATAACAAAAAAAAAAGAAGCCCACATCAATAAATTGCGTTTGCTTCTTGTTCAATATTAAGTGGTCTCATATTAAATGGACTATGCCCAGAATTCTACAGCTTATAGTCAACATTTTTCTCTGATAGGCTGCCGTTTAGGACTGAGAATATGACTACGATCCCTGCTGGGACAGGCAGTAGTTATTGAGTGTTTTTGAGTGTTTGGACGTCTTTGTGTCTTTGGCTGTGATTCGCACGCACGCATGACAAAAGCACAAAAAGAGCCTACAGGTCTTTACACCTCTTTTGCTTTGCATATCAGTGCATTTAAATGGAAACAGAACACACAGGACCACATGCTAAGATAATTACTTTGGGGATCTTTACTATTTTGACGAGAAGATGAATATTCAGAAGAAAACAATGTAGGGAATTAAGGGGTTTAAGTCGTAAACTTGGTTTTATCGGAGAACTTTAATTTAAAGAGAGAGCATATACTCAAACATTTTATTGTATTATATTCTCCATTTTATCACATGCATTGGAACAGTAGTTTTTGTTTTTTCCAAACATTGCCTTGGAATATATTTTTTGTTTATTTGTGAAAATGTACCTGATTTAAACCAAAATTTGTTAACGAGATGACGCAAATTATTGTTGTCTTGTAATGAACATGGTAAAACTGAAGGCCTGAAGCCAGCATAGCAGGATGTCTTTGGCCAGTCGTTGCATGTAATGTCATAAAGGTGCCACTAGATGGTAGTAAATATCTTGAAAAGAATTTTTGCATTTTAAGGAGGAAGCGGTTGGGAGTCAATTTTCCTGTCATGCTTTTTCCTGTCATGCTTTTTTGAAGGTTGTATAATTAAACAGGAAACAAACGGCTGTGGTTATGTTTGGGTTTTCTAAAAAAAAATGATTAAAATGAAATGATTAAAGAATGCCATTTTTGCAGTAATACTTAGAAGTCATCTTTGAAGACTATGCAAATGTGAATATTAATTGAATTTATGGGAGCATCAAATGTTCATGCAGGCATACCAAATAAAGTATTCTTAATGTATGCATCTTTGGTAACGCATCTATTGCTTACTAATAATACAATAATACAAATAAACAAACCATCTCTTAATTGTCTAATGCATAGTCCAGAAAACATCGATAATTGTATTATTTATGTATTATTTATTTATTTATTTATTTTATATTGTGATACTGAATCTGAACAAACTATCAAAAATAACCTAAAAAAAATTGTAATTAAACATATACTGTACTCTTTTCGACAATAAAAAGTTTGTATTAGCCAGTTTTGCCACTAGAGGTCGCTACAGTGCAGAGAAAGAGAACTGAAACCCGCGTCTTGTAAGCGTTCGACAGTTATTTTGATAGATTTAATAGATAGGTGTGGCAAATGATAATGTAAGTTGTTGCCTAACTTTTCCATTTTGTTTGTTTTATGTAGAGAACCTGATTATGTATTATAAATAATGATTTGGAGATAATGTGCTCTAATCAAACTACACATAATAAATTTAAATATGTGGAGGCTAACTAGAAAAGCCATCATTTCCAAAAGGTTTTCTTCGAAATGATATATAATATTAGGCAACTAAATGACAGGATCTGGATTTTTCACTGTAAACTGTAAACTTGAACTGAACTGCTTAAGGTGAAAGTCCAGTTGGTCTTTTGAATTCTTTCCAAAAGCTCTGATTTCTCACACTGGCCAGGTGAAATTCCACTAGAGCAAATGTGGCAAGCAATGACAATGTTTTGTTTCTCTCTCTCTCTCTCTCTCTCTCTCTCTCTACCACCTTCTGTATCTGCCATGTGTTAACTCTCACTCATGATTAATTTACTAATACCTTTCACTTGTCTGTTTTCGCTTGTGTTTTTCCTCTCACATGTACTGAAAAGTTGCACGTTATCTTTTACAACTGCCTGAAATCGACACCTGAAATCTAAAATCATAGGCAACACCAATTGACGATTTGATGTAAACAAGTGTTGTTTTGGAGAGACTTGCAATAGGCTCCTTACTAAGTAAAGATATAATTAATATTTAATCGGATAGGAGAGAATCCGGTCATGCGGTACACCAGAAAGACACCTGGCCTTGTGTTATGACCTGACTGTCTGGGTTTATGTGTGTGCACATGGGTTTAGCTGAATGCAACTACGAATAGCATTGCCCCCTACTAGTTAAGCGGTAAGGGGTCTGAAAGGTTGTAATTTCAACTGCAGAAACGTACAAAATTTAGCTTTATTAGATTCAGCATAAACGTGCACCTTATTAACGTCACTCAGTGATATCATATCTCCTGTTGATAATCAGAAATCACCTCTGCATTAGTTTAAGGACAAATTATCCTGCATTGTCCTCACTCCAAGCGGTTTGTTGAGCAACTAGAGGCTACACTTCCAGCCACAATGAAGCATTTAATGTGAAGCGCATGGAACAAGGCCAGCGTTTGTCTCCAGAGTGCATCTCTACTAGTCACTGGCTGTCCATGCTTTATATCACAGTTAATGAACCAACAAATACAGCTTATAGTAGTGATCTTGTTCTTAACAGCTTCACAATGAAATTATGCACTGCAAGGAATTTTCCAGGATCTTCCACACAGACAAAACCATCTTCATAAACGGACAAAATGTATTCAGGAAACTTGTGATGTACAAATCTCTGAGGCATGTAATGTGATCAATACATTCAGTATATCATATTACGAATATTACCGTGGACACTATTTACAGAATATTGTCAAGATAATAGAGATATATGTAGTGTATTGCTGTATGCATAATTGTCTTCAAGTTGTGCTTGGAGGTTGCATAATCCTGCATTCAAGCACAATGATTTTGGATGTTACTGTTGGGAAATACTCATTCGAACAAAAATAAATAAAACTAAACTAAAAGTCTTACTGAAAGTCTTGTGTGGTCAGCCAAGAAAAGGGTTGTAGAGAAGAAAAGTAAAAAGAAATAAAAAGGAGAGAAAAGGATTAGCGCAGTTAGGCTAAGGCAGGTAGACTGGGGGTTGGGGAATAAAGCTGGATCAAACAGGAGGAACAGGAAGTCTCCGCAGGGGTCTGAATTTCTGCAGTTAGAGACCTGTTTTTAATTTATAAAGCAACCTTTCAGGACAGGTTGTGACAAAACATTTTATTTGCTGTAGCATGATGGAGCCTTGTCATGGTTACACATGGAACATACAATTTCACTGAAAGAATTACAAGAATATTCTCTTAAACAGGACACAACCATGCAAGACCAGTTTTTATATCTAGTTAGTACTTATAAGAAATCCACCAAGTTGTCAGAATGATGTATATTGAGTATATTTTGAGAATGTACAAAATGCATTGCCAGAATTCGTCCATTTTAGCACGAAGGTATGTCTTTTATCTTTACAAATCTTACTGTACCTGTGCAGTGTTTTTTTTCATATGGCAAAACCCATGGTAGTTCAGTATGCAGATTTAGCGTTTAGTCTTATTAGAAAGTAATAAAAGTTGCAATGAGTCTATTTAAAATGAATTTACCAACACGTTTGGGGAAATATGCTAGTTTTGCTGTTTTCACTTTCACTGTGCCTTTACATTCTCTCTCTTAACTACCTAAAGAGTAAAATGCAAGATTTAACTTGTTTATGTTCACATCCATTTTCCCAGTTGTGTAAAAACAGTTTCTTCTAACCCTGCTGCACTGTGCAAGTTTTTGCTTGCTTTTATAGTCAAAAACATGCACATTCGATTGTGCACTCCTATTTAGTGCAACACTAATATTAATGAGTTCTCACTAGCTGACTAGCTGTGACTCCTAGTAATGTGTTCTCAATTAGAAAACAAGCTGTATGTAACAATTGGTAGATGTTTGTGTTATCCAGGATAGGAAATTGCACTAAAATATCAACATCATGGTTATTACTAGCTAATAAATGTTCATTCGCTTCTCTTTGATGGCATACTGAAGCTTTCCACATGTAATAAAGCCTTACTGTGATGTTCATTTGCAAATACTAGGTCAAGAAATCCTATCAAACACAATCCCTAAAAGTTATAATGGCAACAGGACTAAGCACAATTAAGCTAGTTAACTGTTAGCTAACAGTTGCTGCAATAGAGTGAATCTGTAAAGTAGTGTTTATATATCAATCTACTTTTTTACATGTTCTTTTATAGGAACTTTCATTAAAGTGTAAATTTCTAACCCTTGCATTTTTTACCCTAAATAAACTTGACTAAAGTGTGTAATGGTTAATTTCTGAGGTTTGTTACTATCACTGAAGATGTGAATCTATGCCTACATTGAAAGTTCTCCAAGGCTGAGATTTGAACTGTAACTGCACTACTGTCATTAGTGTATTATTCTACCTTAGGGCACAGACTGTGTGAACACAAATCAAATATCAATCTGCTTTTTTATTTATTATTTTTGTTTTGCTTATGAATTTTGTCTAGTGTCATATTCACATGTGATGTACAGTATGACAGCGATTAATTTCCTTAAGTAATTTAATATGCTTGGCATGACAAACTGCTGTAAGAATATTGCATTTACATGCGTACACAATTTGTATAATGTAGATTAAATATTATTATCTTATGGTGTCCAGAGAGACACTGCATACTAAAACGCTCAGCAGTGTGCATTATTTTAATGTGAGAAACACACTTTGCTACACAAATCAGTCATTTTACTGCTTAAAGGTGTCATTCCAGTTAAAGACACTCTGATCACCTTCAGTATCTTAATGGTAACTCTGTAGCGTTATAACTACAAACTATGAAGCCTATTTCTGTCAACGTGTGGCTTCGCTAATTTTATTTATTAAGTACATCAGACTATCTAGCAAGGTAGGTTTCTGGCTACTTCGATTACTGTCTTATTATTACTTACGCTACAAATCCCACCCAGTCAAACCCACAATGCACGTGAGTGCCATCTAGGCCTAAGAGGAGGTAACTACAGCAGTGCATTATACATGAGGCATGAAATATGCTGCATTAATTCTTCAACGTTTTCCGTATTTTTATATCAAATATTTTACCCAAACTCTGATTGCAATTATATTTTTATTATTTACTTAAGTCAAACCCTAACAAAAAACACTGAAATTGGTGATATAGAATCTAAAAACTACAATATTTGATTAATATGTTAATATTAACATCTTATATTAAGATAATATTATTGTAATATAATACCCCAAATACAGAAGACAAAGCAATTAAAAGACAACATACAACAGAAGACATTGCAGGTTTCAAAAAGGAAATCAGAAATACTATTTGGGTGTATTGGAGAACAGACCGTGTATAGTTCGTATAATCAATGCTCCATTTGTAACATTTGTTATATTCCATAACATTTGTTATATTCACCACAAAGGGAGCATTATAAAATCATATGTTACGGACAAATCCACGAGCCATATCACTTCCTCTGATTATATTCCTCACCGCTCTAGATTAATGAGCAAGCATAAAATATGTGAGGAGTTTCTGTTTTATTGTCTATCATATCTTTTTCCCTGATTGAAAGTGTGAACCTGGGATTGATGGACCCTCATTTGTTTAATGTACACTTTCTGCATCGGTCATGCCGAAGTGTATAGAATTATATGCACAAAAACAGCTGCTTGTGATATGAATTAATGTGTGTAATATTGTCTGGGCATGCACAGAGCATATTTCAGATGCAGGAGGAAATAAAATGCTGGAACTCAATAGAGAAGATCTAACATTTTAGAGTCGTCTGTGGTGGTTGAGTTTACGGTGCATGTATCCGGCAGGCACATTTTAGCATACTGCAAACAATACTTCATATAATGTTATTTACATTTCTATTGGTGGGCAATTCATGAACAAATTCCAAAGTATTACTGCACAGTTTTCAAATAATTATCATAATATTTGAATCGTTGGATACTAAAATTTATATTAAAAAATATATTTAATACAGACAAATTTAAGTAGATATTTCCTGAGGCAAATATGTGATTATTTCGCTTGGATATTCGAGATTTTTTTTAATCATAATAATATTGTTTTGGATAAGTTATGTACTAAGGAAGATGCTTCATCTCAAGTCAAGTCATTTGGCTTTTATTGCTTTTAAGCCATATACAGTACAATACACATTGAAATGAAACAACGTCCCTCCAGGATCAAGGTGATACAAATCCAATATAAATCAAGAAAACAGTATGCTAACACGTGTGAATGTATGCAAACAACATTTAGTGCAACAACACACCACAATAGCTATGTGACAATGCAGTACCGATCAGTACACAGAGCTGAATGTGAGATAAGGCAATTAAAATGTGCATAAAATAATAAATACTGTACATGTAAACATTTAATGATGACCAAATTATTTGAGCAAAAAAATGTCAACGTGTGTGTTTGTCTGTGAGTCTCTTACTGAGGAGCCCTAATGATTTTATGTAGAACCTGATAACAGAGAGCTTCTCTTTCAGGAAGAGAGCCAGAAGACCCTTATCTTTCCAAAGAACCCTTGAGGGACTGTTTTAACACATTTTTATTGAGAGCTGCTGGATGCCACTAAAAAAAATGCAGGGGCTTATCTATGAATATATTCAACCAATATTCAATATCTCAAAAACCACACCCTCTTACTATAAAGTGTCAACATTTCTTTGTCCTTAGATCTTTCACTCCCTTTTCCATTTCACAAAGAGCATCATGCCTAATTTATGACTTGACACTCTCAGCAGGGACGACAGGAAGCCTTGGGTTTTGCTGTGCTCAATTAGAATTTCTCCTTCCAAATCCCTGCGTCGGTTCACCAGAGAGTAATTCATACTCGTCCGTAATCATTCCTCTGTTTCATCAAAACCAGGCCACAGACACAGCCTGAGATCATTGTGTTATATCTTCACGCAGATCCTTGGCATAGATAGAGACGAGTTAACGCGGCGAATGCAATTCCTAACACAGCTAAATTATGTATATGTCATCTGTCATCAGCAGTGCAAACCCTGAGCGTGGATTACTCACACAGTGCATCCCACGGACTGCTTCTAGATAAGCTTCTCACATCGTGCTCTACAGCACATAACAATGCGTCCTTATTTTCCCTGGGGCTTTCCCTTTATTAAATATACACCAGGGAGCATGTGGCCAACATTCTATTACAATAAATCACAGATATGCTTCAATTGAAACTTCATTCGCTAATAAACAGATTTTAAAATAAATAACAAATGAAATATTTCTCCAGAGAGTTCAAATACTGTGGCGTTAGAAACATTTTAGAGATAGCTTAATGAGTCATTACACAGTCATGATACAGCACCTATCGAGCAGAGATTAAGGGCCTTGCTCAGGGGCCCAAACAATAGCAGCTTGGCCGTGCTCTGGCTTGAACCCCCAACCTTCCAATCAGTAACATAGAGACTTAATCATTGAGCTACCAGATGTAGGTGTAGATATACTAGGTGGTCTTCTCACTCAGCACTGGTTAGTACTGTTTTGGATGGTTTTCCTGGGATGTGCTTTTCCACTGGATGAAACACAATCTATATACTTCAGACTGATACTGTAGGGGTTAAACGAAGAAGCTGTAATTATTATGTAAATGTAATTATATTTGTTCTTTCCCCCAGCAGGCAGTGCTAATAGGTCTCATGATGATGACGATGATGTTGATGAAAAATGTATATTCTTGCGGAGATATCTGACATGATATCTATGTAGTCAGTGCATGTGCATCTCCACCACACACAAACGAGCTTAAGCGAGTAAACTATAGTACACCCGGTACCTGTCTGATCGAGTGCCAGGGTAGGTGAAGGTTTTACTTTTTTCCAGCCGTGAAAAAAAGGTATGAAAACCCGCTGACCTTTTGCAGGTAAGTCTGGACAATCGTGGATTACGCATTACAAAAATAGATATTTAATATAGGATTATTATCATACAAATGGTAGAAGATCTTTTCAGTGATCATGCATTGAGTTCCATATGAAACATGGGGACTTCTTTTTGGAATCAGTTCAAAACACATGAAACCAGACAGTCAAATATTTTCTGCTGCTCGAGTTGCATAACAGGGCAGAGTAAACTTTATACTAGCAAGTGTTGCTCTTAATTACAGGTGAGCAGGCAATGCTGTCCCTCCCACCCAGAGGCCTGTTTCTGCTTTTTTAAAGGCAGTCCTCATTGTCTAAATATTTTTTTATATAAAATAATAGGAGCCTTTGACCATTTACATTTTATCATTTCTATTTTACAATTGTGTGATACGATCTTAAATGTATTATCCAAGGTTTGCATATTGCATGGAATATAAACGTACTGTGTAATAATTGTGTTGCTGATAATTATGTTTGAGAACGATTTTACACTATACAGTGTGAGTATTATTTTTGGGGGGTGTTGTGTATATTATGTAATAAAGATATGATTAGCCAGAATCTGGTGGTTTGCAGGAGCAGCTTTATGATCATGGAGTCTTCCATGCATTGAGTAGAGTCTTGCATGAAAAAAAAAGCAGTGATCATTGGCCTCCACTTTTTCGTCTCTCTTCCTTTGGCAGGTCCTCACATGCACAAACTCTTTCTGGCTACTCACGAGGAAGTATTTCTGTTTGTGTATTAACTGCGTACAGCTACACACTGTTCCCTCCGGCCAGATCAGAGAGTGCAGGGGAAAATGTGGAGCAGCAACTGGGCCTTTTCTTTTTATAGTGACATATAGTGACTTTTTAGTGGTTTGTGTTCATAGCCTCTTAACTTTAACCTACATCTGTGGATGTAACACCAGTACAACAGTTCACATTTTTGGTAAAATTATGTTTATAGTGATTATCTGTGTCAACGTATTTAAAATTATTATTAAATATTATTAGAAATACATAACATATTTTTTACTCTATATACATTTATGACATTTGGCAGAACATCTTTTAAACAGAGGAACTTATCTGAGCAGTTGAGGCTCAAAGCCCAAGTGGTTGTAGATGGGATTCAAACTCACGACCTACCAATCAGAAGGCCAATAGCCAAACCACTGAGCCACCACTTCTACCAGTTCTGCTCTAAAACTGACATTTTTGTTTGTCCAAAATACAGAATATTACACTACTGGTGCATGTATGTATTGGCATACCAGTGGCGTTTGTGTAAAGAATGACTGCTTCATGTTAACAATCAAAATACATTACAAGCCTGGTGTGCTAAACAACATAAAACCGAATAATTGTTTATTGTATTTACATTTATATGTGAACATTGAGATGTTATATTTATATG
The DNA here is from genome assembly GCF_014805685.1 of Silurus meridionalis. Classification (NCBI taxonomy): domain Eukaryota; kingdom Metazoa; phylum Chordata; class Actinopteri; order Siluriformes; family Siluridae; genus Silurus; species Silurus meridionalis. The sequence continues at coordinate 2,142,854 of NC_060903.1, forward strand.
TTACAACTACTCCTGCTTGTTAATGTATTTTATAGTTTTATAGAGGACGTAAAGGGGTCTGTTCTGGAAAATAAAATCACTCCAATCATGTGCCATGTCCGCTTTAAATTGTCAGGTCAATACGTTATTATCTAAATAAAATGACTATGCAATTAAAACACTGAAGATTGTTGTTTCAGTACACAAAATGACTAACCTTGTTATTTTGATGGACAAATTAAAGAAAGACTGAAGGACAGCAGGTGCAAAGCGATCTATCTATGAGCAAGGAATACGTTTAAATCTGTTTCTTCTGGTTAATTAATAATTATTTTTCCAATAAGCAACTCAAATAGATATCTATGTCCTCTGCATAGATGTAATCATAACCTGTGTATACATATTTTCATCCTTTTTCTAATAATCTCTTTCCTACTTCTGTATTTGCTTATTTCCTATTTTGCTTATTAATCACACAAAACTTGATTAAAGGCAACTAATTAGCACACAAGGCAACACATGTTTAACTTTTTATCACTGGAGTCAAATTATTTATGCTTCAAACTATGTGAAAACTTGCCTCATGAAGAAAAACATTCTGTTTTTTAGTCTGTAGACAGTCATTGATTATCATATGGAAAATCTAAATAGAAATCCATGTCATGTTCCATTTATCAACATTCTTCAGTAAAATGCCAGACTGCACTTTTCCATGTTGATGAAATAAAATGCACTCTTAGTACTATATTTCATCTGAAAGCATGAATGAAGCATACCTTAATAAAAGTACTTCATGCTTGTCAGGTGTATATCCTTCACATATCTCCGCTAGTTAGGAAGCCATGCTCAGAGCACAGAGCTAACTACGATACAGCACCGCTGGAGGATTATTTGCCTTGCTCAAGGGCTCAAGAGTGTCAGCTTGGTGATCCTGGAGCTTGAACATCCAACCTTATGACCAGAAACCCAGAGCTGTAACCAGTGAGCTACAACTTCCTCCAAATGACTCTATGTTTATAGGCCTCACAGCTACAGGGGTTTGACATGTTCTACTATTGTTTATACAGGTTTCCTACAGATCCTCTAGTTTCCAAGTGTCCAAAATCATGTAATTTAGTGCACAGATTACTCCAAATTTACCTTTGGTGTGAGCGAGTGTATGCATGGTGTTACTAGTGCCCATTTACGGTGTATTCCCACATCACGCTCAGCATTTCTGGGATACACTCCTGATCCACCATGTATAAAATGCTTACTGAAGATGAAAGAAATAGATTTGGAGCTTTGTTCGGATTTACCCCAACAAAATGTACATCAAAATGATCAGAAATAAAGCATTTATAATGTCAAGTCAGGCAAAAGTACAGTAATGTAAAGTATCTTCAGAGAGAATGAAGCACAAAATTGCCCTGATTGAAAGGAAATCAATTAATGTCATTTTGTGCATCTCGTCAAAAACCTTAATTATATCTCTGTAATATATTTAACGCGGCCTAATGAAATTTTAACTGGCCGAGTTCAGGTTCGGTGCCGATCCACTGCCGGGATTTTCTTCTCTCTGCATGCAAGCGCTGATTAACTGACACCTTAGCCGACCAATAGTTTTCGCGAAGTGCGTGACGCAACCGCCCCGATCGTCAAACCGACCAATCAGCGTCGTCTCGCTTCAAACGGCGTCGTCATCAAAGCAGAAATTTAAATGTAGGTTATGATGAATTAGTCGCCGAAAATCCCCAACCTTCCTCCTCCTCTTCCTCGTTATGTTCACCGCCTGATGCCTTCTGCTTTGTTCTAATGATCTGAAACTGAATCTAGTCAAAGAAAAAAAACAATGTTTAAAGGCAACAAAAGTATATATACATCAAACAATAGCTTATAATAGTAACGATTGACGTGTTGACTGCCACTTATATCGACCAGGACAGGTTTTATTGTCACCTTGATGTAACCTTAAGACACACACACGAACACTACGGGGTTGGAATGAACGTGTTGGTCGAATTAACCACGTGCTGGAGATGGTTGAGGAAGCAACTTTTTTGCAATTTTTTTTAGTCGACCTTCTTTGTCAAAGAAAGATCACTGTAAAAAAAGGGGGTACACACTGCAGCACACCATCCTTCAGCTAAAATCTTCTTTACTGCGTCTTCTTCCTCTTCTTCTTCTTCTTCTTCTTTTTTTTTTTGTCTTTTTTGAATTCTGGTCCTGGGTTTCTTTTTCCCGCTCATACACACCTGATTCAACTTATGAAGTCCTACCAAACCAGAAACCTGAGACCAGGAGACTCGGCTTTGAGCGTCACATCATCATCATGGCCCTGAATTTACAAATGGTATTTTTTTTTTTTTTCTATTATCACGCCTTTAATGGAGGAGAAAAAAAATTATCCGGATGTGTTTATTATGGAAATATAAAAAGTCGCTATATCTATAGTACGGATGTTTTTTTTTTTTTTAAAGCAGGGGGTGTGTCTTTCTTCTTCTCCTTTTTCTTCTTCCTCCTCTTGTTCAGTTGAATTAGCGGTTCGGTTCAGGAGGTGTGTTCTTTTTTTTCCGTTTAGAAACCCCATCCATTGTTCCACTCTTATGGCACGGTAAGCCACGCCCTCATCCGAACCTCAAAACCAATCACACTCAGGTGTCCGCCCCTCTTCCAACTAACTCCGCCCACAAATCTATATTAAAGCCTCCTACCGCGCATGCCGACGGCATTAGCTTAGAAGAGCTATATAATAAACAACTTAATATTGATTACGCTTCCACGCGAGGATTTAACCGATTTAAGGTTTTTTTTTTTTTTTTTGGCTTTATTTATATTATTATTATTCTTCATTATAAACCATGGCAGACACCAAGGTAGATTCCGCAACAGAAATTTCCGCCAAGGTAAGAAAACAAGGAAAAGGAGAACAATCTTTCTTTTCTCTCTCTCTCTCTTTTTTCTTCTTCTTCTCATTCATTTTATTTCATCACAACTCCACTGATTCGCGCGCGGGCTCCGATGGAGATCCCCACGGTACCGTGTACCAACAAAAAAAGGTTTTTAATCCTGAGAATGTTTTCGATCCTGAACATCTCAAGATGAATCTGTAACCCAATTTGGAGACATGTTAACAAATATTCTTCTTCTTATCCAGAATGTGGCTTTGCTGAAGCGCGCGGGTTCTTTGTTTATAAGCTACACTCGGTTCTCGGTTCCGCTTTGAACCTCAGCGGAGGCGCCGAAGGTTAAACTCAACATCTCAGTTATTATCTTTATTATTACTTATTATCATTATTATTAATCCCCCAGTGCGACTACGCGCCATTGATTGGTTGATTGATTAATTGATTTGTTTTTAATAATTGATTTTTCCCCCTCCGCTTTGATGCGTATTGTTTTTATTGATCAGGTTTTTATTCACAGATTTGATCCCTGTAACAAACCCCAGCTTTCTGATAGCGTTCAGAACTTATCACTTATTGATCTTGCTGCTACTTTATCTATTTTTAGTGTCCAAGTTTATTTCCAGTTCGAGTCGGATGTCAGTGTTTTGTTCCATTTCATCCCAAACACATTTGATTTTATATCACACATCTGGCTGTATGTATAGATTAGTTTGTTTATTTGGCAGGTTTTATTTCTCCATCTCTCTCTCTCTCTCTCTCTCTCTCTCTCTCTCTCTCTCTCTCTCTCTCTCTCGTGTTCGTGAAGCACCGTTTTGGATCGAGCTCAATATGATATCTTGTTACTTCCGACTTTCGGAAGTGCTCTTAGTTTGTATCGGGTTCTAAGTGTGCGGTCTGGTTTTAGTTTTTATTATTATTATTATTATTATTATTATTATTTTGTAAGAGCATTAGAGGAACGCAGGTGGTTTGAGGTGACTCGCTTTGATGCACGCGCTCTGTCACTAATCCATATTAATTCATATTGTTACTGTTAAAGACATGCATCCAAAGCAGAATCTGCATTAGAGACGGAATTCATACTACAAGTAATAAAATAAAATAAAAAAATATATCTATATAAAAGAGGGGCACGGGCGCTCGCGCGCGCTGGGTGGTTAATGAACAGTGGGTAAATTGGGTGTAAATTGTATTCTCATTTGCACTTTGGGGATTTTGGACTTTGTCAGATATCAAAGTGATTCGTGTTCGGTCTTCTGATGGACCACGTTTTGGAGAAAAGCCGGATAAAGTGACTGACCGCCCGTCTCCGGTTTGTTCCTCTCGACCTAAATCCGGTAGATAGCGCGAAAGCTTGATGGAGGGAGGGAGGGAGGGGGGGGAGGAAGGCAGGCAGGCAGGCAGGCAGGCGGAGGAGTGGATCAGCTCTTCTGGCTGCGCACCAAACCGCATACTGTACTCGATAGTACGCATTCGCTGTGTGCACGCTTTTTGCGCACTGAGCGTCCATAGCGCGTGTGCGTGCGCTCCGGTTTTGCGCACTAGGGTGCAGTGTGCACGTTGGGATTGCGATCTCGGAAGTGATGTAGAAAAAGAAAGAAAGAGAGAACGAGAAAGGGAAGCCAGGCCTTCTTTTGTCCTTTGAGTCTTCTAAATCAGCTTGTTTTCCCACCCCTGACTCGCCTGAACCTTTACGACCGTCGGTTTTTTTTTTTTTTGCAATCTGCTCCACGGGTGTGTCCTCGTAGCATATGGCGTTGCCGAAATGGCCCGGACTACAATACCCATGGTATCTCAATAACACCGAGGTGTCGTATTACAAATCGTCTCACTCTAAAGTAGGCGGGTTCTTACGCCAGATGATTGACAGCTGGAAAGCCTCTATACCAGCCAATGGCCTTTTTGGGATTTGGCTGCAGTTTTACGCGCAATCTCACAGAGGGCGCTCTTGTCTCCACCCCCACCCTGCTTTCCCTTCACTCACCATCTTGGCTTCAATCCCATTGAACGTAATGATGGTTTTAAATAGCTAGGGCCCTCTCCTCTATCAAGGCATAGTGTTAATGGCTATGCTTCATCATTTTGCAGGACTTGAAGGAGAAGAAGCTCCTTGAGGAGAAGGAAAATGGAAAGGAGGCCACTAATGGAAAGGTACTGCATACTGAACGATTCAGTAGATTTGTTTATGGATTTACGTGGACGAGGAGGATGATGTTTACTATAACGGGAATGTATTTCAAACAGGAGAACGAGGAGAACGGAGAGCCCGAGATTGATGAGGAAGAGGAGGATGAAGTAGATGAAGAAGACGAGGAGGAGGACGGAGAGGGTGGGTTGCAGTTTCCAAAAAAAATTTTTTTAACAAGGTAATTGGGGTGTAAACATGACTAAAATAGGTGTTACGGTTGCAGGAGATGAAGATGAGGAGGAGGATGAGGAGGACGAACTGGGTGGAGGAACGAAACGGGAGGCTGATGAGGATGACGAGGACGATGAGGTGAGAACGAGTAGCTGAGAAGGAGAAAGTTACTTAGAGCAGAGTTTCCTCGGTCTTCGACACTCTTCTGCTTTTCTAAATTCGTGGCTCTTTGATCTTTTTAGGACGAAGTCGACCCGAAGAAACAGAAGACGGACGACGACGATTAAAAGGATTGTTGGATGCTACTAATCCAGTGTAGAGCTCATCATCTGCACGTTTCTTGGAGCCAGTGGCATAAAGGACTCAAACATCAAACATGGTCATTTCTCCCCCCCACACCCACCCAAGTTCCCACGTTTTCACCCACTAACCCCCAATGCAAAATTTTCTAGAGGGAAAAGTCCACCACCCAGACCCCCAACACGACGACAAAGTTCACAAGACGAGGATTTGTTTGTATTTTTATTTACATTTTCTATTTTTGTACATATTGTTAAGGGATCAGTCACATGATCGTGATCTCCTGTGACCAAAACGGTGCTTCTTTATGAAATTTTACTTGTTTGACCATGTCTAGCAAACTTTGGAAACAGAAACATTTATAAGAAAAGAAAAAAATCAGCCATTTAACTCTGAGCATTCCAGTCAGATTTTATGTATGAAATTTAGTTGTACCATAAACTAGTTTTGGATTTTTTTTGTTTTGTTTTTGTTTGTATGGGAGGGCTAGGCCAAAGAAAAGGAGTTACTTTTCTTCTTGTTTATCGTTTGCATTTCTTTTACCTTGGCCTGTCTGTGTGTGTGAAGTTTGTTCAACAATAAACCTGACTTTTATTTTGTGAGTTGTACTTGATTTCTGTTTCCTTTGGTACTTCTCTGTGCTAAAGACGTCTTAAGTTGGGATTTTTATTATAATTAAGTTAATCTAGAAACCCAGCAATGTTCATCTTGTGTGGTTTACTAGTATCGCCTTTAAACATGTGAGTTGCTTATCAGATAATTTAAATATGGATTGTACAATCTAGAAATTAAAACTCGGTAAAATTAAGTGATTGGCATTAGGAGATCTTCAGGACGTTTGTTTAGGTCATGGAAAATGTTTAGGTTTATGAGCTTGAAGAACGTGTGAAGTATGTATCACCTAGATCAACCAGGAGGTACTTGAACTTGTGCTTATGTCCAAACGTCACCTCTACTCATCAAAAAACTGTAACCTGACCACTATTCAACCTCATAAACAATTGATTGACCTTTCAGTGTCTGCTCACAGACATCCTTGATCCTAAGTGATCCTCATATTGTGTTAAAGGTGAAGTGAAGATCCATTCTGAACAACTGTAAGCTTCATCTTTATGATTAACATGGTGCTGAACTTCACTTGAGATTTACTTTGTAATGAAATTTTTTTCGCTGAAGTTTATTTCATTAAGGGTTTGTGTTCTAATGCCGTTTGCTGACCTGCTGTAGTGGGATTTAGCTGTTGCATCATCTCTACCTTTAGCCCATGCAGATCTGTACACTCTGTGCAAACAGCTTCCTAAGCTTCAGCTGGCACGTTCACACTGCCGTTAACACACAGGTCTATGTAAATAAGATTCTATCCCATTAAATGCTGTCCTGACTGTTTGAAGAAACACAATGTCAGCCTGTAAAATATCAGCATGACGCAGAACTCCTAATTAAATCAATTAAAGCCAGAACCATTGAATCACTTTTTTTCAATTAGTGGACACATTTAAACCTTGAACTAAAAACTTGACCTTGAACATGTTTTGATTGGCAGTCTGAGAGGGGACACCTGAAAGCTGGGTTTCACCACATACACGTGTGTGTATACACACATAATACACGTGTATTAGATGCACTCAGAAAAGCTATTTACTTAAAAAAAAAATAAAAAAATAAGATCTGTGGTGTGTGTGTTTATATATTGATTGTCTGGCCTGGGATGCTGATGTAATGTCTATTAAGATGTGTGTGTGTGTGTGTGTGTGTGTGTGTGTGTGTGTGTCAGGTTTAAAAATAAAGAGCTGTGGTGACCAGAGGGTTGTGTTTGAATGCTGGTTGAATGATATGATATGATATGATATGATATATATATCCCATATGATATGGCTAGTTTGAGTGATTTTTGTGACTTGAGCCTGACAGTCAACCCATAAAAACTCCAAAGCAGCACAAGCAGCATACTAATCAGGTCTATAAACACTTCACAGGGTTCTGCACAAACACTGTGAATCTCAAATCCACACAACTGCATACTGTGTCTGTCATCGTGTCATCGTGTCATCTGCATACTCTTTTTCTTTAACAGATTTCTACACACTAAGGTCACACACACACACAAACACACACACACACACAAAAGCCTCAGGCATGCTTTATTGTCTTGCCTATAATAAAGAAAAAGCTATGCAAGTACTTAAAGTTCAGAACCGACGTGTTAAATCTTTGCACACAAAAAAACATAGTCATTGATTAGATTTTGTCACTTTTAAGTTATACATAACATAACATCAGCGATCCTGTCCATTTTTTTGGATCCACCTGCTCATCCCAACACCATACTTTTAGATGGAGTTCTCTTCACTTCACTCTGTGCATTGGGGATGGTTCCTTATGAACAGCCTAAAGAGCCACAAAGTTACTGAGCAACTCAAAGAGGATGGATTTGGCCAGAAAATTAATAAAACAGTCTGCTACAATCGCTTTGGACTGCAGCACAAGAGTTCTGCATTTAAGCACATCTCAACAATGAACAGACATTTGGCGCCATCCAAATAAGGATAAGTTAAATTTTGAGTCTGATTTCTCTCAAGGTTTCTTCCTCATACCATTTTAGGGAGTTTTTCCTTGGATTATTGACACTGGCTCACTCATTAGGGATAAACTGATAGGCATTGACATATAAATTCATATTTTATAACCTTTTTATCTCTGTAAAGCTCATTTGTGACCATGCTCATCATTAAAAGTGCTGTAGAAATAAATCTGAATTGAATTGAAACATCATGCATCATGAAAATATCGTATCACGATACGATATTTTAATCATATCAAACCAACCCGTGTCAAATTTTACTCGTTAAGTCCAAAATAACAATGTTTTTGGTCAGATACAAAAGATTTTCCACACTGTTTTACATTTCCCCCCTTACAAAGGGGAAAAACACTAAATATTTATTGTGGGAAGAAGATAAACCATCGCCATGTTGATGCTAAACATTTACAGACTACATGCGTTAGCATTGAGCTAACTAGCTTTTTATTAGCAGCCTGATTTATTTTAAGTAACGGCTTTGTGAGAAATAAATGGTCTTCGCTACACGCACGTGTCACGTTCAGACGTCATTTTTTATTCAGTGTTACTTTAATTTGTGTGTATACAACTCTGTGTATGTGTTCTAATACATAGCGGCGGCGCCTCCGCCATTTTTTTCTTTTCGCGCTTCACGTCGATGGTGCTGCAGCAATGAATTATGGGATATGAAGGTTCTACGTGCAGCGACTACACTGACTCGCATTACACTTTTCTGCCCCCTAGTGGTCATACATGGAGCTACATGTGACTTATAAAATACTGTGATTAGAATAAGATCAAGTCAAATAGAATTTTTATTTTCCATCCATACAAAGGTAAAGGTGACCTTTAAATGTACAGTACAAGAGAAGGACATTTTTTACTTATCCCAGCAATGTTGGAAAGCTGGCTATAGAGCACGGGGTCAGCCATGATAGAGCCCTAAAGCAACAAAGGTTAAGAGCCTTGCTCAAGGGCCCAAGAATAGCAACTTGGTGATACCAGGGCTTTTACACCTGACCTTGGTTACCTATGAGGTCAGTAACCCAGAGCCATAACCACTGAGCTACCATTTCCTCTGAACTACTAATAAAACATACAGTACACAGTGCGACAACGTTCCTCCAGGACCAAGGTGCTACATAAAAAAGCATAAATGAACAAAAACAAACAGAACCACACAAAAATAACTAGGACATAAGTCATAGGACATTAATCTTAGGACATTACATAAAGTGTATGTCTGCAATGTTTAGTGCAAAAAAGGACAAAATAAGACAAAGAGACAGTAGACACAGTGACACTGCAGCGTGATGATGGAAGGAGGAGAGACCCCGATAATCTTCTCAGCCATCCTCATTATCCGCTGTAGGGTCTTGCAATCCGAGACGGAGCAATTCCCAAACCAGGCAGTGATGCAGCTGCTCAGGATGCTCTCAATTGTCCCTTTGTAGAATGTTGTGAGGACATGTGGTTGGAGCCGGACCTTTGTCAGCTTTCTCAGGAATAGAGATGTTGTTAAAGAACATATATAGAAATACATAGAGAACATATACAGAAAATATATAAAAAATATAGATAAGCTGCAGTGACACAAAACAAGAAAGAATCTTGTAACTTTGCAGTCTTGTATAACGGTGACAGAATGAAATCCTTGAACTTAATTTACCAAATATTATCTAATATGCAAATGTATTGCTTAAGTTTCATTGAAATAAAAATAGAATTACATTTATAAGCCACAGTGACACAACTGACTAAAACAGAATATAATCTATAGTATGGTGTGTATTATTGACATAGGAATCATAATGTTTTCCTTTAAAATTGATCAATTATCAATTCGTGTTATGGTCTTATTTAATATGCCACTTTGTGATTTTATGGAATTAATATAAAATTTTATGGTGTAACAATGAAACCTGTACTCTATATTTGGATCGTATTTAATAAAGGACTCGTATGTAACATACAGTCCATTGAAAATGAATGTACACCCTCTCCAAATATAGTGTTTTTATTTTGGGCTGCAGCTATTGATTGTTTTCGTAATACCCGTAAAAAAACGATTAGTCCATCAATTAATCAAATAATCGGATAAGAAGTACTTTCTTTCATTAAAGAGCAATACTAAATATACAAGAGAAAAAAGACGGGTCTAAAAATCTATTTCAAATTAAAAAAAAGGAAATGCACTGTATGGTGTTTTCTTTATGTTTTAGTTTGAAATGATCCCGAATTTTGGAAACTTTCTGTTGTGTTCTTTGACCTGAATCATCGTTTTGCAGTCATTGAGAGTCGTCTAGAGGCCATCTGTCCAAAAGCTAAAGCTTGGCTGAAACCGGGTCATGCAACAGGACATTGATTTCAAGCACACCAGTAAATCTACAACAGATCAGCTGAAAAGATCTCAACCTGACTGAAATGCTGTGGCAGGACCTTAAAAGAGCTGTGAAGAAACAAATGGCCACAAACCTCAATGAACTGAAGCAAGAAGAGTGAGCCAAAGTTCCTCCACAATGATGTGAGAGACATACAGAAGTGCAGCTAAAGGTGGTTTTACAAGCTTTTAAATCGTAAGGTGTACTTAGTTTTTCACACATGGCTTTTTCATTTTGGCTAAAAAGTGTAATAGTGTAATATGTGATGTGCTGTTGTTCATCTCTATTCAGATTTGATAGGAACCAGAAATTTTTTTTATTATGTCCTGATACAAAAAAAAAAAAAAAAAAAAAAACGACTGTATGTTCTATTATATTGTTGCCAGACTTCAAAGAAATGAAAATCTATAGTCATAAATAGTCATTGTTTTATTTAAAGTTTAGTTCAAGTGTAAAAGAGGTTTGATTTGTTTTATTTTTAAAATATATATTATTAATATATATATATATATATATATATATATATATATATATATATATATATATATATATATATACACACACACACACACACACACACACACACATATATATAAATAAATAAAACAGTAAATAAATGGAACAAATCTTAATATATGAAATAAAGGGTTTAGGAGATCATTATGTCATATCTCCTTGATAATGCTGCTTTTTTCTTTTAAAGCAGCAGTGGAGGCCATAACAATATCCGGAACCTGATTATAAAGATATTATAGTATTACCAGCACATGTCCTATTACAAAGAACCTTAAAGTTATTTATTGAGAGAAATGATGTTGTATGACTGAAAATATCACTCCTTAAAAAATTTTTTTTTAAAAAGTCAATTGTGAAACGTTTTGATTCTGAACTGTGTGCGTTTCTTAATGAACTCACAGATCAATCTGCTACTTTCATAAGACACTCATGAGCCACTTTGAACTGCTGTTGGTGAAACTTTACATTCTCTCTCACACCGAGTTCCTTTGTTTTCCCACCCTACTGAATTGCAGGTGGCCATTTTGCCTCTTGAATACAAAGACCCAGGCAGCTGTGGCCAATGGAGCTGAGGGGGCTCTCGATGGGGATGGCGGTGCTCTGGGGAGGCACTGGGGCAGAATTACAAAGCACCCCCATTATTAAGGCTCTTTCACCAGGCTTTGTTGTCCCTGCACACGCATACACACCAATCTGCCTTTTGTTACCACTCAAACAGTTTAGCAGACGCAGCCTCGCCTACCAACGCTGCTCCTCGAGGGACGTCTTGTATTGGATACGGCCGCTGAGAGCAAATGGCCAGGGAGCGTGTTAATTGCCCTTGAATGCATAAGCTGCAGTTACTTGCCTCATCAAATGAGGTTTAATAACGATACCTAACCTTGCCAGACCTTCAGGATTAGGGTACATAGAGGGACTACAGCAACTTACCCTGAATACATACTCTCTTTTCTTTCTACTATGCACATAAATAAATTTTATATGTAGTCCTTGTGTATGTACATGTACTCTTTTGGAAACATTTATTACTCTGCCTCAGATGGTGCAAAACATCAACCAGGCCTGATGCCGATCACGAGTGTATTGAATGATCTGTCAAATAAAGTAGCCAGAAAATATTCCGGCTTCAGGAAGTTTTTGAAAACAGATCCTCCAGGACCTGCACTATATCCCAAATACACCAAGTATATTCTTAAATCCGATCGGTCAGATTCCTGCAAATTATGTTTATATTAATGCACTTGTTCTATACATTACTGCAGACATTATTGCCAAAATATCACTCCTCTTCCACACACTTTACTTATTGAATACGTTCTCATAAAAACATGCCTCAAATGTTTTAATGCTTAATTATCATACCGTTTATGATTATATAGTCACCATATAACTATATAATATAGTACCATATTCTATATCATCATCTCTTTATAATATAGTACCATAAACTTTAGCACTGTATAGTGCAGTACTATATAATGTTGATCATACAGGATATTATATAGTGATAGTCCTTCATCAGTCTGCTGTTGGTTGGTGGACTGTTCCCCCGAAGTGCCATTGAATGTTTATTACCACCAAAAACATCTCGTAGCACAAACAACATGAAATGAAATACATCTTGTTCACTAAGTACCCTCATACCCTCAGCATTTCTCACCTTTTTCAACAGCAATGCATAAAACTTTTTAAAGACATATTTGCTTGCATTTCTATTAGTTTCTACACCAGACAGTACCAGCAGTTTGGAAAATAGGGTTGAGGTTTAAATATCACACACTTTATCAAACACTACTAATAAAGGATTTGTTTTGCATTGATGAAACTTCCATCTCCATCATAACTTATATGTTTAATATGCAATCAACGGACAACAAAACAAAAAGAACAAATACCAATCTTAGTGAATGAAGAACAGGTAGCCTATATGGTACTGGTATATACCTTTTATAAAGAAATGTAAAAGAAGGATAGAAAAAAATAAAAGATTCATAAGTTCAAACCTCAAATTACTAAAAAGTAATTCACTGAAAAACAATAAAAGAAATAAGGTAGCTTGGTTGTATGTTAATTTGACCACCAGGGGGCAGAATTAGACAGGGTTAATTACCTGCTGCACATAACCAGGTTGAAGGGGTCCCTCATTAATGCAATAATTTAATTCATTAATTTTTTCCTCTGTACGCATTTTATCGTGGTTAGGAGTCACACAATTTTGGGAGGTGGCAGGAAACTGGAGAACCCAGAAAAAAACAACAACACAGAGACACAGGGAGAACATCTGGACAGTAACCCAAGTACGGGATCGAAACTGCAGAGGTGTGAAGGGGAAAAACTACACACTGCAGTAGTGCAAATCTTTAAAAAATATATTAAATAATGCAGATAACATTTTTAAATCTATGGGCAATGCAGTTTGGCTCCCATCTCCAGGACAGCGTTTTAATCCTTAATAATAATAATAATAATAATAATAATAATAATAATAATAATAATAATAATAATAATAATAATAATATTAATAATAAAAACTATAGAATTGATTATTATATTAGCTGAAGAATTGAATAATGATAATAATCTAGTGATTTATCAGTGATTTATGGCATTTTTAATATTAAATGTTTTTTAATTTAATAAAACCATATTAAATAAATGTAATTGTGCAGGTATAAATTTCTACTATACTCAAACATCTCATTTGCAGTGTAATATATATATATATATATATATATATATATATATATATATATATATATATATATATATTTTTTTTTTTTTTTTTATCACACTGAGGCCTAGGAACGAGTGGGAGTGTGCAGGTGTGTGTGTGTGTGTGTGTGTGTGTGTGTGTGTGTGTGTGTGTGTGTGAGAGAGAGAGAGAGAGAGAGAGAGAGAGAAAGAGAAAGAGAGAGAGAGAAAGAGAGAGAAAGACTCTGTTTCTATTCTGGGTGTGCCTCTTAATCAGCTTACTAGGCTGCCTTATGTGTTTGGTTTTTCCTCCCTCATGTTGTTGCACCGTCAGCTCTGAACACACGTCACACTGTATCACTGATCCAGGATCACAAGCTTTCCACTCGCTTAAAGAAACAGGATGGACATAAAAAGAAAAAAAGAAATGTACACATATCTGTATGGAAATTATATAATAATAATAATAAATAATTTAATTATATGGTATCACTGTTTTAGCTCAGAAACAGTAACACAATTATAAAGACTTAATTTAGCAAAATATGTGTTTGGTATTCACTACATTTTGGACTGTGTCTCGTGTTTGCTGCTGACGTTAAACCAGATACAAACATCCATTGCTTAGTCGATCAAATGCACACAGCTCCAATGCAAAACATGTCTTGACTGTGCATATTGTTTAAGAGGGAAATGAGTATCAGTATTTTAATCTTTTTATTAATTTCTTTGACTGTTATTACTGTGTTTCCAGATCGGCTCATGATGTTATGCGGGAGTTCGTCTAGTCAGAGAAGACTGAATGAAATTCCAGAACCTCTTCGGGTTCCTCAGCAGCTGTTACTCCTCAGGGATTCTGCTGTGTCGAGACTGAGACTGAATTCTGTCATTTTGAAAATCGATTTATAGACATTTAATAATTATAGTGTTTGAATAAAAAATATTTGGTTCATTTCTTCTATTCAGGGTATGGTGTCTTCATTACAGTTTAACAGCCCTGAAATGAGCCCAACCCTCAGGGCAAAGCAGTGCTGATCATAGCATCCACAATTTAACTTTACATCATAATATATTAGATGGAAAACATACCAGAATCTCTGACATCCACCATTCCACACATATTTTTACCCTCTATAGCACAATAACCCTGCTACAGTAAATCAGAAAAAATCGTTCACTTTGATTGTAGATCAGATTATTTCATTGAGTTAGTAGTTTTATGTTTTTTCCCTAGTGAAACCTGTTCTTTACAATGTCTATCTCATGTGAAAGTAGTCGACATGTGGCCAGCAGATGCTTTTTTAATATCTGTTTCTCCCTAATAAACATACTGGAGGAAATGTAAGCCTAAAGATTGAAGCAGTTAAGAAGAACAATGCAAATATTTTACAGATTAAGAACATAAATCCTGTACTTATCCAAGGGTTTGGGGAGATCATTAATCTAGTGTTTGTCCCAGATTTATGTAGATCTGTGTCAACAAAGTCAGCAGCACAACTTGTGTGAAAGTGAAGGAGCTTTTCAGACTGCCAAGGAGAACAGGACAATCATATCTAATCATTAAGTCAGCACACCAGGACTTCATTTCCTGATAACTGTTTGAATGGTAAAGTCACACCAAATGATGAGAAACAAGAGGCACATTTAAGAGCAATAAAGACCAGGGTCTGATTACAATTTTGTGAACTATTCTTTATTTTTCCGTGAATTGATTTATATGATTTTTCGGACTACTTTCTGCAAGGCTGTTTGTATCTATGTATTTGATGCCTGACACAAATAATGACTTGGTGTGTCAAACTCGGACTAGAAGGGATCAAATCCTCCAAGTGAGTCATAGTTCCCTTAATTATTTAATTACTATTCACTGAAGATTAAGAGGATGAATCAATAACCCAATGATGTGGACTCTATCAGCAAACCATGCCATATGTTCCTACATTTATTAAGAAATAACTTTCAACTTTGTAGTCCACTTTGTGTGTGTGTGTGTGTGTGTGTGTGTGTGTGTGTGTGTTTGAACGCAGCAAATGAGGTGAACAGTGACCGAATGCTCAGTATGTTCACCAAAATGTATCGTCTGAACACATATGGTCGAGCTGACCTTCCTGATAGAAAAAAATGTAATAGCTAAAGGCTCTCTGATGAACCAGCATCTGCTTTTCTTCAGCAGAGTGCACATGGGTCAGGCTTCTGCTAGTTTATAGCTGTGTGTGTGTAATGCTGAGGTCTGGCGTACACACACAGAATACAGATATACACACACACACACACACACACACACACACACACACACACACACACACACACAGAGAAAAATTGATTAAAGCAATGCATAAAAATGATGCGAAGTGTATCTGAAGTGTCTGAATGTCATATAAAAAAAAAAGTATATTACATACATGTAAAAGTTTTACTGACTTTCGATGAGACATCTTAAAGGTGTCGTAATCTTTTTAGAGGCATCTGCAGCCTGCATCTACTGGAATTCCAATGAGACACTTCTTTTTTCTAAACAGGAAGTACAACCAGAAGCCTCAAATTTGTAAATGTATACAAATCTTAAGCATTCTTAAGATAAGAACACCTAAAACGTGAATGCAACCTTTTAAACTTCAATACTAGCATACATAAATGTAGATGTAATATATGGACACCTGACTGTAAGATTCTGTGCTCTTTAACCACCCATTTCACATTTAATCCCTACTCGCTGTTATAATAACCTCCACCCTTCTGGAAAGATGTTCCACTAGATTATGGAGTGTGCTTGTGGAAATTTGTGGAGATTCATTCAGCCACATGGTTATTAGTGAAGTCAGGTACTAATGCAGGAGAGGTGAGGTGGCCTGGGATGCAGTCAGTGTTCACATTCATCCCAAAGGTTTTGAGGTCTGAGCTCTATAGCAGGGCACTCAAGGGTGCACAAAGGGTGCATATTGCAAATAGCTTTAATTATAATAAGTAAATCATTACTAAGAAAGTCCTGTGTAATATATTGGTATATTTATAACCTGGGCAACAACTGCATGTAACAGGAACCTGCTCACAGAGAAACTCATAGCCAGCTCTAGTGGAAAAACTGACTCACCGACTGTTGGACGTGATTCAGTTTAATGAACCAGGGGTCAGCTGAGGTCGTCTCTTCTGTATGAGCCGAATCGATGGCCCGAAGGGAGCCAATCAGATATCGATCTGCAGGATCATGTGATATAAAGGGGGCACTTCCTGACTGTGTAAACACGACTGGTGTGGAAGTACCTTCTTATAGTGTGATTTCCAAGCAGAAAACACAGGCGTGAAGATGCAGTGGAGTTTTTATGTTACGAGTCGAGGCTGGAATGTTCTTATTACAAACGAATACCTCGCCATAGAAAATACAACAGAAATCGACACATATTATAATGCTGATTATGGGTCAAGTATATTAGCCAAAGTGGCTTACAGAAGCTCCCATATTATTTTTTAGACCATTTCTGCATACAAAACATTTCATTCTTAGTTCTGGACATCAATCAAAATGCCAATTATAGTATAAGATGCAAAACATTGACTTTGTGCTCCACAAGCATCCAATGTTTGGGCTAAAATATCCTGATTCAATAGGAATACATGCTGTATTTAATGTTCCCTTGAACCCAGAATCACAATTTAGTTTTGGATTGTGCTAATTAGTCTGGGAAATTTGCTTGACTTTTACAGAGTGGCTCATTAGGGTCACTAGCTAAGACCCTATGCTATTGGTAATTTGTTTAGTTCTCTGTAAACACAGCAAAGAATATTTTTGCAGTTTCAACTGAAAAACTTTACGTAATGTCTACAACAAAATGGCAAATCCCACAACAGAAGACAGTAAAGTTTGCTTACTTTTTTTCGAAACCACAGCTGATAAGATAACAAATGCCAACACTTACAGCAAACATGCAGCTTCTATTCAAATAAAGTGATGTTATTTGTTTAGAGATAAGATTTACATTGCTGGGTTGAAGTGGAGAAATTGAAACTGTGTGAAATACAGCCTTTCTCTGTATCTATCCTGCTTTATTTGTCTGCTCTTATCAGTTGGCAAACATCAAAGGTTCTTTTCAGAAAAGCTGAGGTGAAAGACTAGCGCGAGAAAACGTTCACCGAATAGCTGATTTCCATTGTGAGAGGAAAGAAAAAGAGAGAGAGAAGCAATTTACGATTAGAATAACTAAGAGGGAGATCAAAACAACAGCATCTAATCAGCGGGGTATTAGATGAGATACAAAGACGGAGGCCCTGAAAGCATGACTGGTTCTGTGCACAAGAGTATTCGGGTGTGAAGTCCAACATGTTGAAGGACAGATTGATAGATTTCTCTAACATTAACCCTCTCGTAGGACATGGTTAGGTTACACTAATGTAAAGTCAAACTGCAGAAGAAATCATTTGATAAATATAATATATACACTGTGTATTTAAATAACTATCTGCCTGTAGTGAATTATTTCCTATAAAAACAATATTTTTGAGTGAGAATTAACTATTAAATAACAATGAAATTGCATTAAGAATGAAATAACAGAGCATAATGATATTATTTGTTATAGACATATGAAAAAGCCTCTATGGATTTTGGGTGACATGCACTATATGGACAAACTATTACTACAAATTTGGAGGCACGCATTTCTATAGGACGTCTTTCGATTTTCCCTTCACTTGAACTAAGAGACCCAAACCTGTTCCAGCATGACAATCCCCCTGTGCACAAAACTATGAAAAGTCCTGTCTCCTGCTGTAGAGCTATAACCTCAACCCTGCTGAACACCTATAGGAAGAATTGGAATACTGACTGAATACCAGGCCTCCTCACCTCACATAAATAAATACCAGACTTTACTGACGACCTTGTAGCTGAATGAAATCTCACAAATATCCACAAGCAGATTCCAAAATGATTGGAGGTTCTTTTGGGGTCTAATGGAAATAGAAAAAGCACACAGTATCTCAAGGTGGGTTGTACAAAATCGTTTGTCCATAAATCTGTGAAATTATTTTCAAATCTTTTTTTTTTTACTAAACCATCCTCATTTTTCAGATCTAGAAATAATTAATGATGCAAATGCTGGCGACCAAAAATATCTTGGTTGATTGATTAGACTTGGGGAAAACAGTGTGAATTTTAATTTATACTGATGCTTTCAGGATGAATGAGCCTCACAGTACCATACGGACAGAGCAATTCTGCAAGCAGTGCACAAATCATTATGCTGAGGAACAGAAGAAATTCAAGCGAGCTGTGTTTTCCCTACAACAGCCTCAAAGACATTTAATAAAGACCTTAAAAGGCCCCTTTTAGTTATAACTGCACCTCCCAGTCTTCGCTTTCTGCTGTGAGATCACCTTACACTGGGCTTATTTACAATGGTCCTGTTTCAATCCCATGCTATAAGGAATGAGTAAGGAATAGAGGCGATTCAAGTAGAAATGAAAGGGCCAATCCATCAAGGTTCTCAAGTGCTGCTCAGGAATGAATGGACCAATGTGTTTGAATCACGCTAGCAAAAATATGTGATTGCTTCTCTGTAGTCCAGGACAATCGCTCCTCAAAGTTTGAGATAGCATACACAAAAAGTGTCTATTTAGTCAGGGAGGAGTTTAGCAGTGCGTTGATCCTTTCTTGCTTTTTTTTCTCTTCGTCTTAAAAGCACACAAATGGTGAAGCTGTGGAACAGTCGGATTCTTTGTGAAGCTTGTAAACAGCCATTTAACGGATTCTTCCAACAAGTCTGCATGGCGACGCTGGACCTTTTTGTCTTCCTACGCTTTTCTCTTTCTGTACACTCCTCTTCCCTGCTGCAACCAGACACCAGTACTCTTCTTACCTTCCAGACCACTGCTTGTCTGGCTCCAGCCTGCAGGAGAAGGGCAAGGGCTCTTTTTCCACTTGTGGGATGTGGTCAGAGCAACGTATGCAGGCCTGGTGCAACTATGCAACTTCCATAACAAACACACACACACACACAGTTTGTCTAGATCAGGATTTTTTCTGCATTTCATTTCGGATTAGAAATAAAAGCAGCAGTCAGATTGTGATATCTGGTTTACTATGGCATTTGCTTTTGGCATACGCAGATGTCTGAGCCATGGAAAATAAATAAATAAACAAAGACAAAGCCATAGTTTAAACAGGGAAGGTTGTATGAACTGGACATATCACATTACTGCCACTGAATGTGCCATGTGCGATTATAGCATTAAAAATAGTGCTGTGCCTAAAACACCAATTGTGCACCAAATAAACACAGAACCTGATTTTGTGACCTTCTAGTATATGACTAGTAACTTAGTGCTGTAACTGAGAACAGAGATTCATAGATGTCACAGACAGACAAAAACTTTAGCAGGATCATTACATAAATCAAAAATAATGGTGTGATTTATATGGAAATTAGATGTAAACACTATGTGGTTAAAGATGTAAGAAGACTGTTGCTAAGCAGCTAGCAAACACAAACACTTAACATAAGCTAGCTATGGATGGAGACTAGCCTTTTCTACAGACATGCAAAGGAACAGTGGAAACAAGGCGCATATGTTATATGACTACAATAACACAATTTTTACAGATATTGCTTGACGTTCACGTGTACAGAATGCAGATTGAAAAATTCCTTATCCTAATGTTGTGTCATAATTTATGAAAATTTTAAATAAACAATTTCTATTCATTTTGTGAGAACATAAACATATGGGAATATAACTAGCTGAAGCTAGCTCCAGACTACGAATCTTGTCATAGCTAGCACATTGCTGAAGGCCTTTACAGAGATGTAGAGGCACAGCTACTGTGAAACCAAGAGAACGTTGTACAAAATAGCTATATTTACCTCAGATAAACTGGTTAAATGATCAGGAAAGGCTGATTGTCATTATTATTAGACTGTATTTGTTGTACATATTGATTGCTAAATGAATTGATTGAAATTTAAAATCATAATTTCTTTTTTTTTTAAAGGAGCCAAAGGTTTTAATAAAGAAAACAGTGCACCAGTGCAGAGCTATTTTTAGCTGGTATGTTGTTAGCAAAGCTAAACATTGTATGCGATATGTATTGTGTAAATGCCTTCACATGTTAAATCATATATCATATTTGCCACCCCTTCTTGTATCTAGCTTTGGATAAATGCATAATCAACTACATATGTCTTACTGTAGATCTACTGTCTAACTTTGCTCTGCTTTGCTAGTTAATCGCGAATGCTTTAGTAATCCTGCACCAGCAAGGCTTCAACATGCTTGAGAGGCCATCCAGGCCTCTGATTCATCTGTGTAGAGAAATTAATCCTGGGAATGTCACTCATGGTGTCTGTTTGGTTGGAAGCAGAGCAAGCTGGCAGCACAACTGGCCTCCAGATCCACAGAGCTTCTCTCAGCAGTTGGTCCTGAACATGCCAGCCACAGATGACCATAACATTGTTGTATAAAATATGCAAATATTATTAATATATTACTCACCGTAACACTATAACTCGCTTTCTTTTTCTGTGTGACATCTGTATAATTCATAGGCATTTACACTATATTGCCAAAAGTATTGGGTCACCTAGTCATAGATACGGTATGTGATTTTTGAGCATTGCATTCCACATTTAGTCTCAAATAGCTCTTATAATTCACTCAGCAACCCTGGGAAGATGTTCCACTAGATTTTAGAATGTGCTTATTGATATTTGTGTTCATAAGCCCCAAGGGTGTTACGAAAGACAGGTGCTGATGTAGGTGAGAAGACCTGGGGTGCAGTCAGTGTTCCAATTCATCCCAAAGGTGTTCAGTAGGGATGAGATCAGAGCTCTATAGCAGGCCTCTCTAAAGCATGTGAACCATATCTTCAAGGAGCTCACTTTGTGCACAGGGGCATTGCCATGCTGGAATAGGTTTGGGTTTCCAAGTTCATGTGAATACAAAATGTTATTATAGTGCATCTAAAGACTAAGACTAAGATTAAGATATAATTTATGGAAACGTGTCTTCTTAAGATGTCCGATGTCTTAACAATGTCGGCAAACTGGTTTCAGCTATAAAAAAGCTTGCTTTAAGCGATCGAGTTAAAAGGTAGTGAAAAATATTAAATAATTTGTGTGCAAATAAAGGAGGTCAGTTAAATTAGCCGGATCTTTTTTCTCAGTCTAACTTCATTGACAAAAGGTGGTTTTGTGTTTGTATATTTATGTTTCTTTTTTAAGTCAAGCTGTTTTATGGCATCACGCTTTATCTTCACGTTATATTTTGTTGGTTTAGGATTAATCCGTGTGGCCTGAGCTGCTAATTCGGTGCATTGTTTTGGATAATCTAGGATTACATTCATTCAAGAGAGCTCGGATTATGGAAATAGTGCGATTTATCACATATAAAAGGAATTGTTTTCCCATAGAAATGATTCTGAATTATTGATACCAAAGAACAAATTCAGTCTCAGGTACGTTTCTTGATTTTGCTCTATGTGGCTTTTTTGGATGTCTCACTTCCAAGTGAAAGTTAATTGGACTAGATCTTCAGTAACAATACGTGCTTTGTGTTGTTGCAGACAGGCTTTCACAATAAGGGCATTAAAGTAGACACAACGAAGAAAATTTGTGCCTGTAGCAATGACTCACTAAAAAAAACTCATGATACTGAGATTCCATAGTGATGAATAATGTTAGATTAAAAATTCC
The DNA here is from genome assembly GCF_014805685.1 of Silurus meridionalis. NCBI lineage: Eukaryota > Metazoa > Chordata > Actinopteri > Siluriformes > Siluridae > Silurus > Silurus meridionalis. The sequence continues at coordinate 2,165,212 of NC_060903.1, forward strand.
AGACAAGAAGCACTGTAATGTCACCAATAGCAATTCATGTATATAATTTAAACAGCTTATTAACAGGGACTCTACTGTTACTCTACATAAATTAAAGTTAATAATAAATGGAGTAAAAATCATAGATATTTTCTCATAGGAGATGTTTATTTAATATGCATGGAAGGAGTCTCTAGTGTCAGCACGTGTTAGTTTTCCACCACGTGGAAAGTCTCTAAACAAGGATCATTTTGATCCTTATTGCAATTTAGTCTTTCAAGATTTGAAAGTTTAAATTTGTTACACGTACTTTGATATACACTATATGGACACTATTGAGACACCTGTCTTTTCCAGCCTTATGTGGTTCTTCTGCAAACTCTTACTACGAAGTTGAAGCACACGACTTTATACATAATGCATTTGAATGTGATAGCATGAAATATTCCTTTTCTTTGAACTAAACCTGTTCCAGTGTGACAAAGCACCCGTGCACAAAATGAGCTCAATGAAGACACACTGGGTTGAAGTGGAAGATCTTGAGTGACCTGATATAGAGACTTGACCTCAACAATGTTGAACATGATGAACTGGAACATTGACAGCATCTCAAGCCTCCTCACCCTACATTAGTAGCTGACTTTACAAATGCCCTTGTGGTTGAATGAGATAACTTTTATATAGTCAGAGTTTGTAGTACTATAACAAGATTTATAAAATGATATTGTGATTTGAAATAAGGTGATTGACACCAGACCTTTGCAGACTGATTTGGCAAAACAAGAAAATTGTGTAAATCCCAGAACTTTATTCCTATGCAGTGTGTACATATGTAACTACACAAGGTTTCTTTTTATATGCCTGCACTATGCATGACAGCTTTTGCATTCGGAGCATGTTTGGAAACATTAACATCTCCACCCATGTCGGAAGTAATGCGGCGATGCTATTCATCTTACGAACTATAAATACATAGAGTATGAGTATGTTAAAGGATATGCATGCATGCGGTTTTAAATATGTATCCTTTATAACCTCTGGAGTACATCCAACATACTGTAGGAAAATCATTATAAATCATATCACACATACCGTGTGTTTACATCTATACTTAGAGATTCATAGTTCACAGTGGTGGTGTGGTGACATGCTACGCTATATCTGTCCCACTCACAACACAACGCTCATCACCATTCAGCGTCTAAGCGCTGTTACTCTCACTGACATGCATTGTGTGTTTTGTCTATCTGCAATGCCCTGTCCAAGCCCAGGGTGGCATTTTGATAACACTGTCTGCCTTGTGGGAAAACATTTATTCGATGTTGTACAGAACCATCTGGCCATTCACAAACCCGTTAAGCTGTAACCATCATCTAATCACTGGCTGTGGGCTCGTACAGATTACGAGGAAATCTTGCCCTGCAGTCCTGGCATGGGCGTTCGGCCAATAGATCACCCCTAGCCGTGATCCTGAAATAGCATCATCTCGGTACACAAGGTCCGTTTAGAGGGAAAAAACTAATTGGAATGCATCGAAATTCAGACATTCATTAATTTCATCAGTAAGCTATCAAATTGGAATGAAGACTTTTTGGAAACATTGAAGGACAAAAAAAGTCTAATTTCTCTCATAAGCAATTGCAATCTGTTCCAAATAATAATCTATTTATCAATAAAGCTTAAAGATGATGTCATCCTGTGCACCTTCATGTGTCAAATTGTATTCGTTATGTCCAATAATAACAAATCCTCCATTTAATGTGCATTCATACATTTAAAATGTAACTTGGATTTTGTTGCCAAATAAAGGAAAACAGTTAATATTGTAAAATATTTTCATCATAATGGTAATAAAAAACACTACATAATAACAGACACCGAAAATAACTATAAGAAAATAGAACAAAAATACAATAATTATATTAGTGTATAATTAAAATGTACATTAAATATGCTATTTTTTCAGTAGATTAAAATTGCTTACATTTTATAACTAATTTCCTACTTTTACTAATTTTACTAATCTACTAAAAAAATAATTTTTGGCATTGAACAGAGCACAGAGTTTCTCCTGAAATGAAAAATTTGTAAATATTACAGAGTATTTAAATTTATTTTTTTACTTATTAAAATTACTGATCGTACATTTAATCTCTGAGATCCTACTGATATTAATGTGTATTATTGTCTTATTGTTTGTAAGATAATATTGTATTGTTTGTAACATTTTCCTTTGTTAGAAAATCACACTAATAACCATTGGAAGTCACTTTTATTGTTGTCTTGGGTTATAACAGTTTAGAAATCAAGTTGTTCCTTTTCAAATGTCATCTGGCTGGGTTTAAAACAATCGCCGCCAAAATCATGATTAATTCCACGATTATTTGCTCAAAAAAACAGATGCTATAATCTCATTACAGTCTGGTTGAGCCGGATGGGCTGGATGACGTGGAATAAAAGGCTGGAGCGCTACTGTGTGAATGTTATGTTACTCAAAGCTTCAGTGGGAAACAGATTAGTTGGTTAGTTAGTTAGTTAGTTAGTCAGTGTTGTCACTTTTAGACGCCACAGATTAGAAATTTGCCTTCCGCTTCAATGCAAACAAAACCTCTACATAACAAATGCAACATAAAAATAAATGAAAACAATATAAAAAGTCTAAATGCTTACACACATTTCCTTATGTACCATTTCTGAGGCATGTTTACTCACACTAAAAGGTTCAACTCCTGAATAAGGTGCAATCTCTGTATTGCCTTTCCCCTTTCTAAGTAGTTATACATTAGAATATTGTATTCAAAATTTCTCATCCTGAGCATCAAGGTTCGCCCCTTTTCATCACATTAAAACAATTTCTTCATCTTAAATTACAAATAAATAGATTTTCTTCAGTTTAGATTTTCCTAAATTAACATCTCATCATCATTGTGTGTGATGCAGAAATGCCAAAACACATCAAAATATTACATATCATAAATCATATTGTTTTGCGTGTGTGTGTGTGTGTGTGTGTGTGTGTGTGTGTGTGTATGTCTCATACAATGCAGAGCTCTCAGCTGTTTCACAGATGAAAGAGGAGATAGATGCTCTGAGATAAGAGAGGGTCATTCATAAAACATCACCATCAAAAAAAAAAAAGCTCTTTTACAGCCACTTCTGTCTAATCTAGGACATGGCTTTGGTTGTTTGCGTGGATACACATGCGCTTCAAGAGACATGGGCTTGGATCTTTCTCTTTGCTGTGTGTGTGTGTGTGTGTTTGTGTGTGTGTAGTGAACATCTGTGGATTTAAAAATGTTTTGATCATGTCTACCTGCCTTTAATATCTAGATGTGGGTAATCTGTGGTAGTAGCTAAAAGCATTATTGACATAATTACACATGCATAAATTTGCATTCAATTGAAATCTATAGTGAAGAAGGTCAGTGAAAAGTGGTTTCAATTGAAATTTAACACAGTCCAAGTTGAGAACGATAATCTGGTGGTACATCCCACTTCAGAACTGAGATGAGTAAAAAAAAAGTTAGGCTGAAATCTTGAATTGTGTGGAATTATTGAATGGGTTTGTTTTCTGTGCATCAGTTTCTAGATGAAATGTTCTAGATGAACATTTTTATCTATCGTATGGAGCACTGATAAAACAACAACAAGTCAAAGCGACTTATCCTAATTATACCTGTCTTTACTTCAATCCAACATGAATCGGATAAGAATAGTGTTTGCTGCTGCTCTAAAAAAATTGATTGCATCGCACTTCCCAAAATTTTCTTTCCTACTGAAAACCAGAGCAGGGACACGGGAAGAACCAATCAGATTCCATCTTTGAAGGTTGGTGCCAGAAAAGTGTGCAAAATGTAGCTAATTGGTGGAGCACCTGAAGCTGAGATGATAGAATTTTAGACAACACAATAAATGGCTTGTCGTGTTTACTTGATTTGTTTGACACAAGACATTACCACAAGAGATTTTGGTATTATTTTAGACATATTAAAAAAATCGTGTGCTCGTGTGTGTAAACGCACACGTGTAAACAGAGGACGGCCTGGAATTGTTCATGCGGAGCCGTAAAACAAGCAATTTAATAATATATTTATATAAATGTAGTTTTCATTGGCAGAGAAGTGAGTGGAAATAACTTCCAAATTTTGCCTTTCAGACTTTAACCCCAATTAATTAAGTTGAAAGTGTTTTAAGCGATCTGCATTGCAACGTACAAAGTTTGTGTTCTTCTGTGGGTGTTGAAAAATGCAATTGGGAAGCTCTTTGTCGTGTATGTGCAGTTTATCAACATAAGCATGTAGCAATGCGTGAAGAAAATTTTATTTATAAAAGACAGTGGTGAAGGGAATACACTGATTGGATCCCGCTACATGTGTGGAGTTTTGACATTGGACCTCCTGGAGTGTTTAAAGGCTCTGGCATGGAGAAGCTGGTGCTGGATCTGTGATGATCACAAATGTTGAGCGCAGTAGCTCCTAGTTTTATAACCATAAAGACTGTATAAGACTGTAGAAAGAACATTACTTATAATCTTATACTCCAGCACTCATGTTAGTTCTCACTCTCCAGTGTTCTGTATTGTTGAAAGATTTATGATCAAACTCTTGATGTCACCCAATTGAGGATGGGTTCCCCTTTTGAGTCTGGTTCCTCTCAAGGTTTCTTCCTCATAACATCTAAGGGAGTTTTTCCTTGTCACAGTCGCCATGGCTGCTCATCAGGGATAAACACACACCATTCACCTTCACTGTTGATTTCTGTAAAGCTGCTTTGAGACAAGGTCTGTTGTGAAAAGCGCTATAGAAATAAACTTGACTTGACTTGACTTGACTGATCCATGCTTGCCCATTTTTCCTGCTTCTAACACATCAACTTTGAAGACAAAATGTTCACTTTGCTGCCTCATATGTCCCACAGATTAACAGTTATTATGATATTTAGTGTTGTTTAATTCACCGGTCATAATGTTATGGCTGATCAGATTAATCTTGAGGGATCATTGGAATATCAGACGTCAGATATTAAAACAGAAATGTCGTAATCAGTGCCAAACATGTGGGTACTTGAACTTGGGTACAGAACTTGGATGATCTTGTCTGTCTGAGGAAAAGGTGACTTTTCTTTTTACATTTTAATTTTGAACCCTCAAAAAATTGAGTTGAAGCAAAAAAAAAAAATTGTGAAAATGTTTTCCATCAGGTTGGACTCCCAGCTGGAAGTTTTATTCCGCTTGTCTCCTTTAAGGAAGTGTCAGGTCTCACCTTCCCCACGCCGAGCTGTAGGTAGTTCACCGCCATGATTGGGCGGCCAAGGCGAAGGTTCTTTGGTCACGTGACCGTCTCCCAGCCCCGGGACGCCATCTTGGTGGAAAGTTTGGAATTTGTGACACATCGGGGAAAGAAGAAGAAGAAGAAGAAGAAGAAGGAGGAGGAGGAGAAGGAGAAGAAGTGTTGGGGTGGGAAAAAAACAGTAGGAGGAGGAGGAAGAAGAAGAGGAGGAGATAATGAGAGAAGTTTGACGCTGTGCAGAAGATTTTTTTTTAATTAACGAGATTCCACGGGATATTTGGAAGTTTTGGACAAACGACGTGTGCATCAGAAACAAAGTGCGGGTTTCAGCTCGGAGAAGGTTCGGCTTTCGTCAGCACACGTTCACTTTATTTTTTTCTAAACATTGCACGTCATCTAGTGACAAAATGGTGCTGTGTGCGGGTTAAACGCCTCTTTTATTACCACCTTTGCATGCTTGAATGGAAACAAGAAGAGTTCTGGACCGTCCCGGTTTCCCTTTCCGCCGCTGTCAGCTTACACACACACACACACACACACACACACACACAAAGTGACGCTTACTTAGCCAAAAGCTAGTCGGTTTTAGCCTGACCCGAACCTGGCGGACGCCCCGAACTCGGTCTCGGTTTCGGTTTCTTGACAGCTCTTTTGCACGAGTACATCCGGATTTCATGTCGGAACATTGTAAGTTCTGACACTTTGGGAGTCCGACCGAACCGACCATGCCGGTCCGACAGAAAGGTGAGTGCCAGGGAAGTACACACACACACACACACACACACACACACACACAATGCAGCAGTGACCTGCTCTGGACACTCCATGCCTTCAATAGTGCACTAATCAGGGGGAGACTTTTAAAGAGGGTCTGTACTGCACATTTTCATGCACTAAACACCTAAAGTCTCAAATGCATCCTCAGTCCAGGACACACACACACACACACACACACACACACACACACACATATGTTTTCCAGTTTCTCAAAGCTTAACTTATGGTCTTCTGTTGTTGGGTATTTGAGACTGAAAACCAAACAAGTGCTCTACATAGGGTGTGAGATTACCACTTATTCTAGTGTAGATATGCTTATAGGCTGATTCCCAAATAAATGTCATGTATAAGTGCATAAAATGGTGTAATGTTACATATCCAGCTTATGGTAGATATGAATGCGCTTTATATGTTGAATCCTACATATACATAGTGTATAAGAGTCGAGAGCCAAAAAGCTTTTATTGTCATTTCAACCGTATATATCTGACACGGTACAAAGTGAAACGAAACAACGTTCTTCCTGAACCCTGGTGCTACATACAACAACAATCACAGAAAACACAGGGCTGAGGACCAGTGTCCTCAACACATTAAGTGGTGAGGTGCAAACCTGGTGCAGACAGTGCAAAGACAACACAAGACGGTGCAAAGACAACACAAGACGGTGAAAAGACAGTACAAGACAGTGCAAGGACGACACAGGACAGTGCAAGAAAATACAGGACGGTGCAAAGACAACACAAGACGGTGCAAAGACAACACAAGACGGTGCAAAGACAACACAAGACGGTGCAAAGACAACACAGGACAGTGCAAGACAATACAGGACTGTGCAAAGACAACACAAGACGGTGAAAAGACAGTACAGGACGGTGCAAAGACAAATACACAAAACACAAAATAGCGCCGCCAGTAAACCAGTTGTATATTACACACTGCGGTGTGTAAAAGAGTAAAGTGAACATTGTAATTTTCAAAAATGTAAACAAAATGTTGCACAATAGCAGCAATAAAAATAAATAAATGCACTACAAAGTGTGTAAGATAAAAATCTGATTTATAGGATTCAGCCTGTATAATATGCTGTATAATATATATACAGTACAGACCAAAAGTTTGGACACACAAGGTGTTATATACATAACAAAAAAGTGTGAAACAACTGAAAATATGTCATATTGTAGGTTCTTCAAAGGTTCTTCTTGGCATTCTCTTGATGCCTACTTTGAAGAACCTACAATATGACATATTTTCAGTTCACTTTTTTGTTATGTATATAATTCTACGTGTTAATTCATAGTTTTGATGCCTTCAGTGTGACTACAATTTTCATAGTCATGAAAATAAAGAAAACTCTTTGAATGAGAAGGTGTGTCCAAACTTTTGGTCTGTACTGTATTTACAGGCCCGAATCCCAAATACATAAAGTGTAGGTACATTCCAAAGTGAGTACGATCGCCACTTTAGTGTAGCCATGTTTCCGCTTTATAGGCTGAATCCCAAATATACATGTATAAGTGCATAAAAAGGGTGACTACTTTTTCCAGTGTGGAAAGAAATCCAATTTATAGACCAAATATACATAGTGTATAAGTGCACTACATTGGGAATATGATAGAATTTTTCTTCCTACTTTCACATGATCTAAATTCTTGCATATTTCTGTTTTATTTGTTGAATTCCAAATACACATCGCATCATAAAGGCTTTACGATGTGAAGTTTTGTACAGAGATTCAGTTAGACATGTATTTCCTTTATAGCCTGAATCCCAAATGAATAGTGTGTAAGTGCATTACAAAGGGTTTAAAACAACCACTTTTTGGAGTTTTACTTTATCTCAGGGCTGAACCCCAAATACACATAACATATAGGTGCACTATATAGGATGTGAGATCTCCTCTTTTTTTCTAGTGCTACTTATTTAAACACCTATACATGGCCAAATCCCAAATGCACATAGTGTACACTAGCAAAGTGCACCACAGAGTGGTAAAACCCTTCAACAACAAAAGATTTGTTCAAAGTGAAAGTTAGATGGGCTTAATTAGTTTTATAGGCTGAATCCCAAATCATCCTCCAATCATAGGGGATGCAATAACTTTTCTCTATATATGATTTCAGGACAACAGGAGTGAGCTTACTGTATAAAATGCTTCTGTATAGGCTGAACTTTAAATAAGTGCCCTAATTAGTGTATAACTACACCACAACATACTCCTACACTCGTCATTAGACTTCCCTATTGTCCACACTAATTAATCCACTTATAAATAGGTGCACTATACAGGGTTGAGTGCATTATAGGGGTTAGGGTACATGGTATTATAATCACTACTGCTGTATGTCTTAGCGCTCACGTTATAATAAGTGCACCAAATAGGTTGTGTATTAACTTCGATCTTTAATACCACTCATAGGCTCTATTTTGTAGGCTGAATTCCAAATAAGCACCCACTTGGAGTATCCCGCACTATACATTAACCTGTATGCTTTCTTAGGCTACATCCTAAATATATTCCTACACGTATACAATGACGTTGGCACCTTGAGCATCCATGTACATTTCCATAGGTTGAATCTCAAAAGGTATTCTGGTTGAGTTCACTTGAAACATCTCATATAGCAAATCTCAAAAGTCCACCTTCTTTTTTTTATAGGTCTACAATATAATGTGTATTATAGCTTCTATGTAGTGCCATAGGTTGGATGTACTTTAGATGGGTTCATACCACATCCAGAATTTGGAGAAAACCGTTATGACTGTCGCTGATGAAATTACAGAGACGTGGCGCTGCTTTGAAGCAATAAAAACTGCGATCTTGAAATGTTTAACGTTCATCCTAGATGCTCAGCGGGCTCTGCTGCTTTTGGAGGAATATCGCACGAAACTCAACAACACCGAGGACCGACAGCTGAGGCACTCCATTCAGAGGGTCATCGACATCTTCCAGAGTAACCTCTTCCAGGCTCTCATAGGTACCTTCAGTTTTTCCTTTCCTGTGATTTTTTTAATTTTTTTATTTTTTTTCTCTCTCCCCACAATGAACTTCTTCATCCTTGGAGTTATTACTAGAAGTGCAATGCAGCCTTCTGATTAAAAGTACAATTAAATTAGTTTCCTGTTTATTTACTGAAGATACTGAACAACCTGAACTGCTATACTGATTCTGCCTTTCAAATAAGATGCAAATTCAAGCTGAAAATCTGCAGGCGGTGTTACTTCAGGTAATTTCGAAGCATCCAAAGCGACATGAAAATGAATTCTAGTGCAGAAGTTGTATTTTGGATTTCGATTAGGTAGATGAAGATCGGTTTTCTGACAGCGAAGGTTTATTTTAACGAGTTTATTGTCGTGTAGCATCATTTTTACAGCAACAGCTCATGCGTAAAAAAATTGTGTAATTAGTGTAGTTTTTTTTTGTAAACCGTTTACCATTTTATTTAATCAAATTTAAAAATCAATCAGTCGATCCATTTTTATTACATTTTTCTATATTCATTTTAAACAAATTTTATTTTTTATATTTTTTTTATTCAATTTTTTACTTTTATTTATCATTTATAAAAAAAAAAAAAAAAACGTTGAAGCTTCTGTCACCAAAACAAATTCCTTGACAAAATAAAGGTCTTTCTGATTCTGATATCTTCGGAAGGAGTCTCCAGTTTCAGGACTTTGTAGCATTCTAGTGTCTCTGATTTTCTGATATTTTCAGAACTATGGAGTTTATGCTTTATTAGATAACAAACCAATCTGTTTTTTTTTTCTTCATTCATGAAAGGATTTTGGTGAAGAAAAGACCGTTTATAGCTGCTATAACATAAGTGATTACACGAATGAACATGTTCTGCTTGTTAACTCTTTAGAGTTAATCTACATCATTGAATGGGTTTGCTTGATGAGACATTTCACCGGCCGCGGTCTGTGTTTAAACGCCAAGGTGTCGGTCATAAGTCACTCGTGTGGTGAAAATGGGCACGGTTTTCCGGGATTCTGTGCAGCCGACATGTTGCTCGGGTTAAAACCGTTCACTTTGAGCCGATTGTTGTAAAATTCACCTTTTCTCTTTTCTCCCACGCACTAGCGAGCACAGACTCGCCTTGTATGAATAATACCGGTTTATTCCAACAAACGTGCCGTGAAAAGCGAGCAGCAGGAATGTGGTGTGGCAGGTTCGAGTTCGCCAGAGGGTCAGCTTCCCATCTCGAACCACAGCCTGTGCTGCAACTGCTTTTCTCTTCCTTTTAGATGTAACTAATAGCCAATTTAATTTTTTTTTTTTTTTTTTTAAGTGGAAAAGTGATTCTCTTCTGCGTTTACCTGCAGTAAGTCACATGCTTGTGCAGGAGAGTTCAGGACCACACGGTTGACTGCTGCTTTTGTTACAGAGTAACAGGATACTTGATTAGAACCAGCCAGGTGGAAAAATTAAATTCTGAACGCACTTTCCTTTTAAACTCAACGAAGTGCACAGGAGAGTCTCATGCACTGTTTTGGAAGTTCATTGATTTTATATCTCTTAATGCACAAAGTGGTGGATTGTAATGAAGTAAATGTAATTTGTTATTGGTCTCGAGTAGCTTTTTCACGTATCTGTGTTTTGCTGAAGTATTTCCATTCGGGGAGACTTTTACTGTAACACGCCATTTCATAAAAAAAAAATCCTACTACATTTTGCATAATAAGTTTTTACGAGGAATAAAAACGTAACGGGTCAAACACGCAGCGAGCCACCGTTAAATGCCGTACACACAGTTCAGCGTCTGTTCAACAGCAAGCAGAGCGTTTAGAGAGGAAGAAACTCCTGACTCGAACATGGAATTATTTGAAGTATGGAGCATCCACCATCCTCCCTAATATGCTCCTGGTAGAAGTCTGGTAAAATTTTTACTTTTGGAACGTGTGTAGACACGGTGTATACTGTTTAGGACACGCCCTTAGTTCTAATCACCACTTCCTGCTTTCATGGCATGAATTACCGATCATCGATTATCCGATGTTCTACTTGCGGTAGGTCTAATTCCTTTATGATATCGTCCTCCTCTGTGATGAAGATATGACGCATACTCACTCTTCTACTTCTATACCGTGCAGCTCTTGCATCATAGATTTGAGCTCCAGTATCCCAGCTGCTGCACTCTTTCCTAATTCTTTTCAAAAGACAGACTCTATGTAATCCTTCAGCAGGCTTGATTACTCCAGGACTAATCCCAGAGCCGCTGATTTACTGCTAAACGCGAATGCACAGCTCACTGCACAGCTATCGATGACCTACGTGTGCATACCGCAGAATGGACCTCAAGCTCTGTTTGTTTAATGTATGGCCATGAAGGTGTCCGAGGTCTTTTGCATACCGTAACCTCACGTGACGAAGTGCAGGGTCAAAGAGAGCCGGGTCAGTCTCTGGAGCAGGTCCGGAATAGATAAGGATTAAAGGACAACAGCATCTGCAGATGTCCTGGGATTTGATCTTATAATCTTCTGAAGAAAGATCGTTTAAAATGGCGATTGTTTTTTTTAGTTTCATGCTGGAGATATAATCTTTTAAACGACCAGGATTGGGAGGTCACGTGTAGTACGTCAACGTCCTGTTTCGCCGTTTGAGGGGTGTGGCCAGATATGGCAATGTATTATTTTTGCTGGCTTGAAGTAGTAGCCGCTGTTGTCCTACTTTGGTTACATTTAGGGTTGGAAACTTTCCGGAAACTTTCCATGGGAACTTCCTCTGGGGAATTTGGGAAATATTTAAAGTTGGAAACTTTATAGGGAAATTTTATAAACTATATCATATACAAACATTTTGTTTGGTCATTAGCATGCAAATAAATAAAGTATAATAAAATATTGAAACTTTTGATTTTCATGACTATGAAAATTGTAGAGTCACACTGAAGGCATCAAAACTATGAATTAACACGTGGGATTATATACATAACAAAAAAGTGAACTGAAAATATGTCATATTGTAGGTTCTTCAAAGTAGGCATCAAGAGAATGCCAAGAGTGTGCAAAGCAGTAATCTAAGCAAAAGGTGGCTACTTTGATCTACAATTTTCATAGTCATGAAAATAAAGAAAACTCTTTGAATAAGCAGGTGTGTCCAAACTTTTGGTCTGTACTGTATGTAATTTGCGTTGAATGATTTGCAGGATGGACTTTTTCCTGATGATTATTTTGTTGCAGGATTATAGAAATGATGCGTGTTGTGTTACCGAGGACTGTACAGTGCCTGTAGGGGGGCGTGGCCTCCATGACCCTGTAGTAAGTCTGCTGTGTGCATGTAATTAATGAAAATGACTGAAGTTGCATTCAATTTGGTCTGCAAGATTCCCCGTTAAAGACTCGCCTGCAATTTTGTAAATTTCCAGTTTATTTCCATTAATTCCCATTTATTTCTGTTTATTCCCATGTAAAGTTTCCAGTCTTGAACATTCCTGGAATTTTGCAACCCTAGTTACGTTACATTCATGTGGAAGCGGGCGTTATCTGGAGGTCATAAAAAAGTTCACCTCTACCTCCAAAAAACATATTTCACACATTTATATTCTGAGATAAATGTGAAGTCCACTGGAAATACATAAACCTTCCAGCTCATGCAAGAGGCACGACTGAATCATCATCTCTCACACACACACCAACACACACACACACACACTCATATCTGCCGATAGAGCTTTGTGGAAATGTTTAATGGAAGTGTTTGTGGTTTCTAAAACCAGACTGAGGTGAATTTACACACGTCTGCTACACATGAATAATGATCACGCAGTCACTAATGAACTGCTGACAAACCGGATGAAAATTTCATTTCACACGACGCAGTCTGTTTATAATTACGCTGCGACTCCACTTCCTCACCTGGACATGTTTTTTTTTTTACACTCTTAAATAGCCATAAATTATTTACAGCCATTTTTTGTGGTAAATGGCAGAAGATCAAAAGATAATGTAAGTTCTGAAGACTTCATTAGTGTTTATGTACTGATGAATAAAGTTTTATGCAGGTCTGTATACTTTTAGGGGTTGAGTAGGTGTCTAAGGTCCATGTGAGTACTGCTGAAAAGATAGTTGTGGTGAAGGAGATGTGGCCTCTGTACGTGTGTGTTTGTTTTAGTAAAGGAAACTTCACATGCCTGTGTGTGTGTTTGTCCCAGTGAAGGAGGTGGGACCTCTGGGGTATGGAGAAATCTGTGGGTATGGGTGAGAAGGTTGTGAAGGTGCTACAGTGTCGCTTTGTGATGAAGGTTAAGAGGTAAAACTGATCTTGTGAAATTGTAATCTTGTGGTTTAGAGGGCAATTTGTTCAGACATGAGTTCCAGCTGTGTTTTATGGCTAGCTTCACCACAGAGCTCTCTCCAGACGGACACCAGGAAACATGAGATACTGAAAAAGCCAGGAAGCAGCACACGGCGATAGCAAAGGGTTTGTTTTGACTGGAAGGGTGAGACTGAAGGAATTTTGTGGGTTGATTAAATTCAGCTAAAGGTCATGAAAGAATAATCCTTTAAACACAGTCCTGTTTTCGTCAGTTACGCTTTTATTGGCACGATTGTTCTGACAATTAAACTTATGGAAATGTTTTGAATCTGGCTTCCCAGTGGAAAATTTGAATCGGCGAGAATCTTGCTGTGAGAAAACTCTTCCCATAGTGCCATATTGACGCTTTGCATAATACGATAAAATCGGACCCAGTCGTCCAGCCATCACAATTTGTCCTGCTTCTAACACGTCGACTCTGAGGACAAAATGTTCACTTGCTGCATAATAAATCCAACCCCCTAACAGGTGCCATGATGAGGAGATAATCAGTGTGGGATAACGTGTGTGAACATTTCTTGGCGTATGTGGCATTAAACGGCGCTCCTTGTGCCTGGGCTTGGTGAGAGCATTCGAACACGTGAGTGCAATCTGGATGGGGTTGTAAGGGATGTCCCTCATCATGCCGTCTCTCTGATCTTTATCCTGTTACACAGTCTGTCTGAGCTAATCGCTCATTTTACTGCCGCAGAGCAGAAGCTTAGCTTCAGCGTCTGACATGTGGCCGCAAAGCCTCTCTGAACTGTACATCAGAATTCTTATGTCAATCGATCCGAACGTCCTGCAGCTCTTTGATGTTTTGATAGTAATTATAATTGACTGTCCAAGCTAAGCGTACTTCATTTGAGTTCCTCTGTGAAGCTTCCCGAGACTGAAACATCTCACTGATGCAGCTTTTATTAGTAGCTGTGAACCCGTGCTTCAGGAAACACCTCCACCCGTGTGCATTACAGAAACCTTTACACTTGCGGCCCTGCACGTTCATGTGATCCTGGGTGTATTTTTAGCCCCGTCCCTCCTTCTGCTGTACATCTCTGCAGCATAGATAAAAAGCTGTGGACTGCTGAGGTCACTTCCCCTTCATTTAGAGAAGTTACAACTGCTTCCTTCTAGTAATGTGGTTTACACACCACACAGTTTTTTATAAAGAGTTTTTGAGCTTTTAGAAAGACTTAAAGTATTTGTGACGTTGCAGCAGCCGTGTACGACCTTTCTAAGCGCTTATAAAGGATTAATAGCACTCTGTGTTTATAGCATAGCGCATAGCTACCATGTGAGAGCGACAAAAACGACAGTCGTGTGTGTGGAGCCCTGAAAGCTCACCTGATTTCTAAATAATCAAATTTTTTCTTCTTCTGCGTTTTATTTAGTTCAAATTATAACAATACTGATAGTAACAATACAAACCACCACCACCATCACACCACAAAACCCCCCTGAGAAAAAACCCAGCATGGATTTTGTTAAATGGTTTTGTTTTGGACTTTTAATTTGGTTTAAAGCTACCGATTTGGAAGAGCAGTCTGGAGGATAAAAAAAAGTCTATAAGTGTAACTGTATTATATACTTTGTTTATTTTCCTTTAAGAGCCAAGATCCAAATTTCCATAAGGCGCAATTTCAGAGAGAATTTACAATAGGTTCTGCTAATTATTAATATGTGTTAAAAACCGCATCCCCTTTGAACGTTTCTTCAGTGGCAGACATAAGAATAAAACAAGTGATGGTGATGTGATGGTAATGCGGTCCAATGAGCCGCAGTCCAGACGGAATTGCATTGTGTTGAAGAATGCAATGGTTGCCATGTTGGTTTCTTTCACCCAGAATAAGTCTCCAAATTTCCCTGCTCTAAAACAACAAACCATTAGGTTTCCACCGCCATGTTTTGACTGCTAACATCTTCTCTCCTGTTCTCCATCTTACACAAGTTCTGCTGTTAGAGATCTGTCCCTAGAACTCCTTTTAATCTTACAATAGAGACGTTCTCGTTTACTGCATTAACAGTTACTGATCGACGTCCGATGAGAAAACGGTGTTAAATGTTCTAATCGTTTATGAGAATGTTGAAAATTGGTACTGTTTCTGCATTAAAAATACTTCCAAAACTTTCAGCGTGAATTCTGTAAAGCTGTGTTAATGAAATAAAAACGGAATTGAAAAGCAAGACCCTTCAGCATCGTGTTCTCTCCACCGTTCTTCTCACAGATATCCAGGAATTTTACGAAGTGACCTTATTGGATAATCAGATATGCAGCGAGCCGGCGAAAGGAAGCGGAAGCCCCGGGCCAGCTGCCATGAACCTGTGGGATTTCTCCAGCCTCCAGAGTCCCACAGGGACTTCAGATACGATGCCCAGCATCAGCACCAGCATAGAGGTAGGAATGACGAGTGTTTGCAAGTGTGTGTGTGTGTGTGTGTGTGTGTGTGTGTGTGTGTGTGTGTGTGTGTGTGTGTGTGTGTGCGCTTCAGTGCGCAGTGTTGACGCAGCACTTGGAATACAACACTTTGTTTGGTGGGGAAAATATCGCTTTTATTTTTACAGAGCAGAAGTGCTATCACACACATATGTATATATATTTATACACACACACACACACACACACACACACACACACACACACACACACACACACACACACTTCAGCTGTTTACAGTTCAGCCTTGTGAAAGAGTGTCTAAATTAAACCCGACTGGTGAAAAAACTTTTTTCTCTCTCTTTGCTTGCCATTATGGGATTTTCTAATCAACAATGTTGGCACGTTCGGATTGAGTAGGAGGGACTTCACAGCCTTCACAGCTGTCCTAAATACAAGCCAGATGGTTTAAAGGTCAAAAGGGCAAAAAGAGCAGTTATATACGGTGTAGTGTAGATCTGCAGCTACACCTTCTTTACCGAACACACGAGTACATCTGCAGAACCGTCAGAATTCACCAAAGTGTAAAGTCTGTCGAGTATTGGTGTGAAAACACACACACACACACACACACACACACACACACACACACACACACACACACAGCCTAATTCTCACTGTCCACTGACGAGAGTTGTTCTAAGATTAGGTTTGACTTGCAGTCTCTGGCTGCTAACACAACGCTGTCACCAATTCAAACCTGATGACATCTTCATCAAAACACTGTGGCAGCACACACACACACACACACACACACACACACACACACACACACACACACACACACACACAGACACACACATACACTTCCAGGTCCTGAAACAGTACTTCCTTAACGAGATTTGTCTCTGTCTCATAAACTTTGAAACGGACTGAACAGAATCTCAGATGTTTATTTTATCTCATTATAATATTCTTTGTCAAATGACAGCAGATTAAATCTTTACCTACATCTGTTCTGACAGCTGAGTGTTCAGGGTTATGAATATCTAACGTCACCTATTCGCTGTGTCATAGAATCTGAAAAAATGTGTGGCTTTTTCTTTTACATTGTGTCGATTTTATTGACATTGACTTTGTTGAATAAATTATGACCTAATTATTTTTTTTTTGGTAAAAATAAAAAAGACAAACGTGGACTGTTTTGTCAGAATTGAGTCCCATATAAAGCTACATCTACATTAATCCGGATAAATTTCAAAACTGCGTTTTTGTCTAAAAACGATCCGTATCCACACTATCGTCTTCTATCGTTTGCCAAAAAGTTGCTCA
The DNA here is from genome assembly GCF_014805685.1 of Silurus meridionalis. Lineage (NCBI taxonomy): Eukaryota > Metazoa > Chordata > Actinopteri > Siluriformes > Siluridae > Silurus > Silurus meridionalis. Next base: position 2,182,262 of record NC_060903.1, read on the forward strand.
TCCACAGTTAAACGTCCGAAAACGCTTACGTCCTCGTGCTGCGTCATTTCCATCTGGAGTTTATTTAATTTCACTTAAATTTAATTTAGGTGGACCCACAGTGAGTTGGAGGTGTTGCTGCGAGTAACACAGGAGTATAAAGTTGTAAAAAGCGAGTGAGAATATAGACCGGGAAGCGAGTCATAACAAATACGCCAAAATCTTTAAAAAACAATATCTTTTTGATGTTTACACAACACTTATAATAACGAAATGACAAACTTGCTGTACAGTCCACCATCTTGGCTGAATTTGTGACTAAAAAGTATTTTCGAAAAGACTCTGTTCACTGAAACTATGCTTTCAAATTCATCCACTATGCCATTAATCAACAAGGAAAGAGGGACAAATTCCAATTTTCTAAAAACAATTTTCTTGAATGCAGAATGAAGTAAATATACGACATCATTCACTAATCTGCTAATGAGACTTATAATAATAATTTTGGAAAAAGTATATTATTTACACTGTATGGACAAAAGTTTGTGGACACCTGACCGTAAAACTGTGTGCTTTCTAAACATCCAATTCTACATTTAGACCCCATTTACTGTTGTTATATCCTCCACTTTTCTAGAAAGATGTTCTAGATTTTGAGGCGATTCACTCAGCTATAGTGGTGTTAGTAAAGTCAGGTACTGATGTAGGTGAGAAGGTGAGGAGGCCTGGGGTGCAGTCATCGTTCACATTCATCCCAAAGGTGTTCACAGAGACGTCCTACACAATTGTGTTCCTACAGGTTTGTGAAGGTACTACATATGGCTGGAAAAGTCAGGTGTACTAATCCTTTTGTCTTTTTGGTGCATATTCGATCACAAGACTTTGGAGGAAATGAGGAAAGATCAGTGCTGCCTCTGGAAGCTGTAGACACACCGACCATGCATAACGCATTATAACATTATGAGCGGTGAAGTGAATAACACTGATTATCTCTTCATCTCTTCATAACGACACCTGTTATTAGGCAGCGAGTAAACATTTTGCCCTCAAAGTTGACGTGTTGCTGTACGATTTGAGCGAGTTTGACGAAATCTCCAAAACTGCAGCTCTTGTGGGATGTTCCTGGTCTGCAGTGGTCAGAATCTATCAAAAGTGCTCCAAGGAAGGAACAGGGGTGAACCAGCGACAGGGTCATGGGAGGCCGAGGCTCATTGATGCACGTGAGGAGCGAAAGCTGGTCCGTGTGGTTCTGATCCAACAGACAAGCAACTGTAGCTCAAACTGCTGAGGAAGTTCATGATGTTAATGCTCAGGTCACGACTGTTTTGGCAGCAAAATGGGACCAACACAATATTAGGCACGTGGTCATAATGATATGCCTGATCAGTGTATTACAGAGATCTTGCGATGCTAATTTGCTCGTAGTCTGTACGAAGTGAATGTAGTGGGCATGAAACAGACATCCAACCACCAATTTCCTCACGTTTATTCAGCAATTTGTTAGAATGTACGGATGCATATGAAACAATTGTTAAAAAATAAAGTACTCTGGAGTAAATCGCATGCTGTAGGCTACAGTTTGGTTACTATTTTTATTTTTTTACTTTGAAATGCTGGAAAACGAAACGCCCACAATCTACAAGCATCATTAGTGACTCATGTGAACAAGGGGCTGTTTCTAATGTGTTTACCTTGTTTTATAGGTAATTGTAGTGTACATTGAAAGAAGAGTTCACGCTTAAGAATCCTGTAATAGACGTTATTAAGTGTGTGTGTCTTTCCTTCCGTTAAAATGTATTCTTTCTGTTTCTCTTCCTGATACGAAACTGCTAATCTCAGGATTCTCCTCTTCTATACGAAATCCTCCATGTGCTTGCTAAAGCCAAAGCATCCTCCGACGAGCTGGACCGAGTAAGTACTGCCTCCGGCTCGGCGTCCCACACGGTCGCATGCTGGGCATGCCGTCAGTCTCCTCCCGCTCGTTGTTGTCCTGTTCCCTGGAGATGGGTCGCTATCCGTCTCTCTCTCTCTCTGTCCCGTCGCAGAGAGACTCATGTGTCTCCGTGCCTCCATTCATCCGGGCTCGGGGAAGGGTGGGGGCGGGGTTTGGGGGGGTGTCAGAGCCACGCCCGCTTCCCTCCGGGGTGGGAGGGTGATCTCTCACGGCTTTTTCTTCAGCGGGTGTTTTGTTTACAGCATTCAGTCTATTTATTTATTTTCCTTCAGCACTCATTCCATGGTTGTCCTGGTTGTCTGATGTTCTCATCTAGCTCATAAAACACTGTTACTGACCTGCATGTGTCCTACATGTGTAAGGGTGTTAAAGATGTTTATATGTAATAGAGGTGTTAAGGATTTAAAAGAGCTGGAGCTGGAGCCTTCTTCTAGACGTCTAGACTCCGGCTGTGGCAGTCCTGCCGAGCTCTATGTGATTTGTGTAGGTGTTTACCTACAAATACCGCAAAATACATTATATGGACAAAAGTGTGTGGACACCTGACCACAAGATGTTTTTTTATTTTTTTATTTTATTTTTTTATATAAATATAAGCATCCCATTCCACATTTAATTCCCGTTCGCTGTTGTAATACAATCCACAATTCTGGGGAGATTTGTTTATTCAGTCACAAGGGTGTTAGTAAAGTCATATGTGGTGAAGAAGCCTGGAGTGCCGTTCCAATTCATCCTAATATGGTTGAGGTCAGAGCTCTATAGCAGGAGATCTTCCACACACTTCCAATCGGAAATCTGATCTTCATGGAGCCAGCTTTGTGCACAGGAGCACCGTCATGTTGGAACAGGTTTGGGTCTCCTAGTTCAAGTGATGTGAATAAAATGTTGTGCCGCTGCATCCAAATGTCCCATACGGTTACATTCCTCCAAGTTTGGGAAAAAAACAAATATAACTAGAAAAGCCTGGTGTCCCAATACTTTTGTCCAGGCTATTAAGATGTGCTTCAAAAGTAGGATTTATTTCTGCTTTGTTGTTTATTTTTTTTCTCAGCTTTTTGCACTTCTAATATCATTTGTTGCTCTTTGACTGTATTACCACTGTAAAGCCCACTTACAGATGTTCTGGTGTTCAAGATTTTGAAGAACAGGAGGTGGTCGTGTTGTAAAAAATAAAGTTTATATCGCCAGCTCATGTGTATTTAAAAAAAAAAAGTCACATCACCCTATTTATTAATGTAATCAATTCATCGATATAGGATTTTTTTTTTATTTTTAATTTTTTAATATAGATACAGGTTTGCTAAAATTTTGCCGATTCCTTCACACATCCTGGAACCTGTAGAAGATCTGAGTTCTGCTGGGCACAATAATGTGATCAAATATTTATTCTCGTGCATTAGAGACGTGGCAGATTAAACCTACTTAGTCAGTATCACTATTTTATCACTTTATTACTCACCTTTACTTTGTGTGTGTGTGTGTGTGCTGAAGCAGAGTTCAGGAAGGGACAGTGTTACAGTGTTACGTTGCATTTCCAGGTTGTGTTTATGGTTTATTATGATTTAATTGTCCAGGATTTACTTATGAAATGGTGCCGTGTCGTGTCCAGGTCCGCATATGAGATGCGAGTCGGAGGCTTTATGGTCATTAGGGTTCATTTCATTTTCAAGTCTAAACTTGTGTCAGAAACAGTGTCTGGTGATCTCGGATATAGAGACTTTGTATATTTGCTTTGTAGAATTGGAAATCCATAACGTCCTCTTTGTCACGTCCTCGTCGTTTTTTTTTTTCTTTTCTGTTTTTATCATCAAGGCATGTTATGAGCAAAATTAACGCTTCAAATTGTTTTTGTTTGCTGCTAGCTATCGGTAATGGAAATACTCGAAGGTCTGAACGTGTCACGGATTGATGACGTAAAACTTTGGACAAGTTTTTTTCTTGTGTGTGTGTGTGTGTGTGTGACAGATTTTAACTGTCGTACAGTCTGATATTATGACAACTGAGATCCTACAATGTGTCATGGGGATTATATTAGTAAAGTCTGAAAATCAACAATTGCAAAATATTAAAAATCGCACTTTGTGCACTCGCCATAATAAGAGGGTGAGTGCAGATTTGTTGTTATTATAATTTTTTTTTTTTTTTTTAATAGGCACATACCTTTTGTACATTATGATTTTAATAGACTTCTCACTTGCTAGTGTGAAAAGCACAAGGGACAAATATATTGACATTATTTCAGGCTTCTTTTCATTATTGTTGTTATTATTATTATTTGTATTGTTTATATACTGTTCTGTTTGCCAAATGTTTGTGGAAACCTCAACACACCCAAAAGTTCTCCTTTTCCAAACCGTTGCCACAAAATTGAAAGCAGATACCTCTGGAAAAATATTTTCTGTCGTTTTGGGATGACGACGAGTACAGTGGTGTCTGGAATCTGTCGTGATGGCTGTGATGTTGAGTCGTTTAAGTGTCATAAGCATGCTATAACATGTCAATGATCTCCAGCAGTGGTGGTGCTACTGATATTACTGCTATTAGTCACGTTTAATATGAGATATTTGATGATGTGTTGTATTTCATCACAAATCAAATGAATCCTTATCCTTCTCGTATCTTTGACTAGGTGAGACAGGAGATAAAAATCCAATCTGGCAACACATGCAAATGCCAAGGAGTTGTCGTAGCCATGAGCGCGGGTTTTTTTTTTTCCTTTTTTTTTTTTCTCCCCTTCACTCCTCCCAAAATCCCCTCAGTGCTGGGAAGTTTTTATGGTGCTTCCTCCACTAACAGGCTTTACGGTTAGATGGAAGTGGTGGGTTTTTCACTCTTTCTCTCTCTCTATCTCTCGTTCGCTCTTTCTCTATCATACACACCCACTCACACACACACACACACTCTGAAGAAACGAAGGCATGAAATGAGATGCTGAGGCCGAGCCCTGCTCCTGTTCTGTCCCGTGCGAGAAGATGGACTGCATTTGTCTCGTTACCACGAAGGTAAGCCCTCGGCCGCATCCCAAACCAAATACTTCAAAGTAGTCAATCTCCATGGCTCGGTATTTTAGCATGCTGTCTAGTGCGGGAGTATTTGAGACGAGGCCACAATACTCGTAATTGCCACATCTCGTTCTTTATCTTCACTTCTAGATTTAGTTTCCTTGCCAGTTCTTTTTTTTTGCATTTGAGACTGAGTTTTTCCTGCATCGTCCATTTACAGAGAATGTTGATGACATGTTTGTGGTTTGGAACAGTGGTTGTCTTCCCTGTTCCACTTTTCTTTTTTTTTTTGCTTGGAGTTAAAAATAAAATGCCATGTAGTTAAGATAAAGCGTTGAGGTGGAAATGAGGGCGTGCATCTCACAACGCAGGTTTACAGAGAACACACTCTTCTTAAGTTGGTGTTCCACATCATTAAATGTAACGATAAATGGACAAAAGTATGATGCGTCACGCTTTAAAATCATCACCACATCTATCGTAATTTACACGAACAGCATTGGTCCAGCTGTGTGTGTGTTTGGATGCCATCCGCCATCCGGATGTATGGTTGTCCTTCATGCACTTCTTCACGCTTTGATGTCCCGGCGGTTGTGTTCTGACCTCCAGCACATGGCCCCTGACCTTGAGTAACTTCCTGCACTTAAAGCACTTAATGACTCCTGTGAAACTCTTCATTGAAGTTATGGCATTTATTCGCTCATCATTTTATAGTGGTGACCAGACGGGCATGTGTTCAAATCCCAGGAGTTGAAGTCAATTACAAGTGGAAATCGGAGCAGGCGGAGCAAAAACGTGCTTCCACAGATACACGTAAAGCCAAGGTTCACGTCTTTTCTAGCTGCAGCGTCAGAGGGGCGTCATCTTCTGCCACATGCATGAGCTGGCAGGGAACTCTGGCACATGCATGAACTCTGCCACATGCATGAGCTGGCAGGGAACAACCACTGGCTAGTTTTGCTCTGATTGGCAGGGAGTTCCCCGCCCCTCCCCTCTCTCCCAAATATGCCCCTCCCACCTGACTAGGGGGTGTTAAAATGAATCGTTTCTATGATGCATCACAATGCGGAAGTGGACGATTCTTAATCGATGCAGTAACAGACAATACTCATCTATATCCTAATGATGACATTCATTATTCGAGTGACGAATGTGTTCCAGTGTGTGTTGATCTGATATGGTTCGAGCGATGGAAGAGGATTTGGTCTTCCTGTTACGTAACGTGTTAAACTCCTCCTTGTTCCTGAGATATCCTTTGTTCATGCGTCTTCCAGGACGTGAAGAAAACCTCCATGTTTTTTTTTTTTTGTCCTGCTTCTCCTACACAACCTCACCGAGGTCCATGATTGGCTGATTGACAGCAGAAAGACAGCTTGTTGTCCCACCAACCCAGAGAGCAACGCTACACTCGTTTGCTTCTTTGATGGATGTATATTTCATCCTCATAAAAACTTGTGGTATGTGATGTGATTTAAACACGTGTATAAAACATGCAGCGTTTGTTGGATTGCGCGCTCGACTATCAGAAGTTGGATCTCAGCAGCTCTGTGGGACTCGAGTGCTGACCTTCAACATTCCTCCAATGCATATTTGGAAATATAACATTACTCATGAAGAGCGAGTTTAATCACAACTTCTACAGTTAAAGTTAAAGTGGAGTCTCGGGTTTCATGTACCCTCTCTTTTTTTCTTTTTTTACTCTTTCTCTCTCTGTCTTCCCCTCTCTCTCTCTCTTGCTCTCTTTTGCACTCTCTTCCTGTGAGGTCTTCTGGTAGACACACTCCAGTTGTGAGCAGTGTGTTTGCTTCTGAGTCACACTTAATAAGTTCAAAAATGTTTGTGCTATTCATTCCTCTACCGCCTAACATAAATCCTCTTTCTCCCTCTTTCTCTCTCTCTCTCTCTCTCTCTCTCTCTCTCTCTCTCTCTCTCTCTCTCTCTTCCCCTTTCTCTGTTTCTCTCTCTCTCTCTCTCTCTCTCTCTCTCTCTTCCCCCCCCTGGCTGTTTTTGTGTTTGTCTTTTGGTTTCTTTCTGTCTGTCTGTCGGGAATTTCTTACAGCCTGCTGTGTTTCCTCCACTCCCCTTTTAATGATCTTCCCAGTGACTGCTGCTGCCTCGTCACTCCAACAAAACGACCTCCAACAACGAACCATTAACATTCTGCATTCATTACAGAGCGCTCGCACCGAAGCCACAGCGACTATACGATATGAGGCCTGCTAGCTTGAGTTAGCATTAGCCTGGCCGGAGGCTGCAAACTAGCATAAGTAATGAAGCTCATTAGCGTCAATGCTCTTTAAATAGCACTCTTAAAGGTCAAAAGTCACGCTCTTAATCATCTCTTCATCAAAATAAGTGACTGTGAATCTGATCTGAGTTTTTTTTTTTCTCGACTGAACAGTTTACGTGTGAATGTTTTCCATCGATAACGAGAGAAGGAAGTTTGTGATGCCGATTTCTTTCTTTCACATGGAATTTTAGTTCATTTTCTGGCTGATGGGCAAAATTGATCAGTTACTTAAAAGGATTTTTGGTTTCTTGTAAAAATATTAACCAGTAGTCCTAAGATTAATTAGGGACGTGTGAAGTGTTCGCTGAGTGTTTAAGGCTCTGGGTTACCAATTAGAAGCCCCAGTATCGCCAAGCTGCCGCTCTTGGGCCCTTAAGCAAGGCCCTTAACCTTCTGTTCTCCAGGGGTGCTTTTTATTGGCTGACCCTGCACTCTGAACCCTATTCTATTCTATTCTATTCTATTCTATTCTATTCTATTCTAACTACCTGATGGAGCTTTCTACCAATCAACAGTCCTTGCCTTCATTTACTCCATGAATCATTTCCTAAAAACATTTTTTTTTTTAAATACAAAAATTCAAATTACATTTTTTTGAGAGCATTTGGATTTAGAGGATTCAAAGTCATTTATTTTGTACAGGTTGTGTAAAAGGACTCTGCTGACTCTATAGACCGAGGCTTAGGGTGTGTCTGTGGTTCAGAGAGGGCAGAGCTCTCATGTGGTTCATGTGTACACCACACACAGCTGATATTTTCACACCTCTCCGATTCATTTTAAAGCGTGGTTTGAACACAGAACTAGATTTGTAAGCAGATCCCGAACACTGCTAAGTTGATGTTTAAATGCAGTCGCTGTTTGTTTGTCACGCTGTTGTACAAGCTCTGTATCTGGGGACAACAAGGGATCGACAGCTTTTCTTCTGTGCTGCGAGCTGCCCCTCCTCTGGGGAAGGAGTAATGCAGCTCGTGGCCTCTGCTACTCACACAAACACAAATGGGTATCATGAGACCTCGGATATTACATCCACCATCTAGTGTACAGTTAAACAACAGGTGCTGAAAGTAACTTTTTAAGGAGGTGGAAATTCATTCCTAGGTTTGGTCAAATACAGTCAAAGAATCAGTCATGATCAGTGGTGGAATCATGAGATTCTGTATTGTGCCAACAGTAAATTATTTAATAAATTAATTTCGTTGTGGAGGAACATGTTTTCTTCTTTGAGGCTGACAGAGTTCTGGGCCTTCCCTCTTTCATTGGACGTTAAAAACACACTTAGAAGACACCGTCTCAAGAACTCACAGGCACATATAACATCTCATTGGGCATATATAACGTCTCATCAGCATATATAAGGTCTCTTTGGGCATATACAACGTTTCATCGGGTATATTCACCGTCTCATCGGGCATATACAACCTCTTAACAGGTATATATAACATATATAGGCCCCGCCTACTTTACTGTGGCAAAAAAGCACAGGCTCCTTTACTGGGACTGATCTGGTCTGTTGCTAATCAGGGGATTTAAACTTGAGCCGGACAGAAAGAAACCCCTGAGGGAAATTTGCCACTTGTGACCAAACTGACTCTTTAACCCCCTTCATGGTCAGACTGGGGAACTCCAGTGGTTTTGCTGTTGTGTTGTGTACGGGTGACGTCTGCAATTCTTTCAACCAGGATTGATCAGATTTGTCATCCAGCACTTAAACAAAAGCTGAGTTATTGATGTTGGAGTAAATTCACTAGCTCATTGGAGATGTTTACTTCTGGTACAGCCATATGCCAAGGGATGTCCCTGAGCAAGAGAAAGATATTAATCAAAAATAGCTAGCGCAAGTCTTTAGTACAGCATATCAACAGCGTAACATGAGGCCAAATAAACTACATCAACAGCGGCTGAATTAAAAGCGGGTGTCTGTGTGGTCAGGTCAGGTGACCTATCTGGAGATTAAGATTCCTTTGAGGCTCTTTCCATTATACAAATCCTTTCCTTCAGCGTTTTTTTTTTTTCTTTTATTTTTTTAAATTTTTTATTTTAATTTTTAAATTTTTTATTCAAAATGATCAAAAATGTGTAATGATAATGATATTTTCACTATCCAGTAGAAAAACGTGAGTTTTAGGTGTTTGCATCGAGCTGCTGCCCTCTACTGGTCTCCTAAAGCACTACGTGTAAAATGTATTCATATTTGCATTAAATACAAGTATCATGCACAAGCTTGTCCTTAGACCCATCAGCCATTGCAATAAAACCACCTGCCGGATATTGTGGGGTTTCCTTTGTACCTTCTAAACAATTCAGAGTTCTCAAAGACCTGGATTTCCCAAGATTTCTGAAGATGTGCTGTAGTGTCTGGCACAAAAACTTTAAGTCTTGCGATGTAGATTGAACTTTTGTTACAGATACTTGATTTTTTTCAGAATTTGTGGGTTGTGAATTTTTGGGGGGATTTTGGAAGCCAAGTCAACCCCTTGAACATTTTGTCAACGTTTCTTAAACCATTCCTGAAATGTTTTTGCAGTGTAATATGGCAATATTATATTAGTACTGCGATTCATGTCACCTCTCAGTGGTGTGCAGTGTATTGTTTTTAATCATTAATATAATTTTTGAGCGCTGTTCATGTGTCAGATTTAACAGTCGTCTCATTCAGAGACTTTGTGTGCTAAATTTTTTGCTAGACTTTTTAATCCGTTGTAAACAATCTAAAAAAGACCTTATAAAGTGATTGTCAGTTCTGCAGTACTCACTCACAGCACTGGATGGAGCTCTAGCTTGTGCATCTCCATCTCGCCACGTGGTTTTATGTTCCTGCTGCATGAGCGGGTTTCGTGAGGAGAGTTAAAATCCCAGATGGATTTCCGATTCTGTCGTGTTAATCGACCGAGGCAGCACATATCGCAGATTCACTCCTTTAAGAAAATTAGCTAAACATAATTTGTGAGTCGTGACTACTACAACGTTCTCATTAGTACCCCAGTCCTCCCCCTGCTGCGTTCTACATCTTGTTA